>NC_031770.1:84149976-84449976 GCF_001522545.3 Parus major | reverse complement strand
CCCATGTTGTGGTTACATGCTTGTAACTGACTTCTGATTTATACTCCGTTTGATGATGATGAAGTCAGGTTCCACTGTTCTGCTTCCCACTGCATATTGCATATTGTGTCATATTACAATGACACAATTTTAATACCAGATGGAAAGGGCCTCAACTCTACTGAAGATGCTCAGCCTTAGTTTCAACAATGTAATGCCAGCCACCATTCCTTCCTGCTGGCTGTGGGAATGGAAGCTTCTTTGTGCTGTGTGAAAAAGGGCCAGTATGTACATAATCTATAGGTATCTTAGGATTGTAAGAAAGGCTGCAGCATCTTATTAGTCACATCGAGACAAACAAAAATGCTGCTTTTAAAAAAAATCCCTAATTTCATACATAATTTTGTTCCTACCTTCTGTCCTTTTGGTCCTGGGGCTCCCCGTGAGCCATCAGGTCCTGTGAATCCCTTTGGAAGTAAGATATACAATGTTAATGCAAGAGTTATGTGTTTTTTCTTAATCACAACAGAAAACATTATAAAACATAGAAAAACAAAGCTATTAAATTAAATTAGTAACTGCAGTAGACTTGCAATCTAAGTATTTATTTACTTGTACAGATAGAACTGCACAAGTTGAAAGTACTAGCTTCTGGTGATAAACATCAGTGCCTGTGATATGTATCTTCAAGAATTATTTAGTTAAATCACAATTAAATTAACCATTTGATCTCACATGATCTTATTTCCTCTTAATGGGAGATGACTGAATTTATTTCATGGCCAAGGTTAAAAAAAAAAACTCTCAGTGTTGTCCATGTCAGATAAGAATTTCATTGACAACATCACCACAAAACAAAAACAAACAGAAAGCTGCCAGGCTGAATTTAAATCTACCCTTTTAATTCATCTATCTGGCTAAAATCAGATATTATAACCAGGAATTAATTTTGAGTTCTTATTTTTCCTTTTGTTTCATTTTATAGTCAGCTTATATGGCTTAGAAATTTCAAAATATCCAGAAGAGCTTTACTTTTACATTTATCTAATACTTTTATTTTTTTGGTACACTTCCAGCAATTCACTGTTCACACAATTGTTCCAACAATTTGATTTTGAAAGCTTACATGATCATTACAAGCAATTACTGTACAGTACCTTTTTACAGTCTATTAAACTTGACACTGAAATAATTTTTGACATAAAATGAGATTTAAATAGTCAGAACTGCCTCACCAATTAAACACAGAAGGTACTATAAATCTAATTAAACCAGTTAAAAGTTGAACATACAGTGGAAGCACAATAAGGGCTCACTCTTTTTCTTTGAGTAAAAATAAGAAAGTTTCAATATTTCAAAAGACTGTACTCTGGTATTACATTTCCACTCATCCACTAATATATATGGGACTATGTAAGTGTGAACAGATACCAAAAGCTGAGATGAGTTTAGTGTGTTCTGTTTCATGGGATTGTGTTCCCATGAATTTTGGCAAGGAAAATAAAACTATGCCTTAAGTCAAAATTATAAGAGGCGATGATTTTTAAAGATCTGCTTATAGGGTTTTGGCATGTACAAATGGGTTGTGGGCCTGTACTGTTTTCAGGAAAAGTGAAGTGGTATGAGATGTCACTCACAAAGCCCATTCCCTCTTACAGGTATAAAATTAGAACAGTTTAATTAAAGATTCTTCCATCTCCATATCCACTAAATCTCTTCCCAAAAGCAAATTAAATATTAACCTCTAACAGCATTGCAACATTAAATAGATACTAGGCTTTTTTCATTTATATAATTTGCAATACCCTCTAACACACTGTTTATGGTATATGATCTTTATTTTTGGCATTTTGGATTTTTAAAATTTAAAAGCTTATGTAAATTAAATATAAGCTTGCCTACTTCTTGGCATAACATCTAAGTACTAATGCAGCAATCTTGCTTCGTAACAAGAAATGCTTTCTAACAGAGCTCTCAAGAGAGAAATATGAAATTTCCCAAAAATTTGAAGACATTTTTATTGACACATATTTATTCCAGAGGAATGACTTAACAGGCCATTAACACTAGATGATGTTGAAACTTTGATCTTCTCTACTATTTTCCGCAGGATGGGAAGATGCACCAGCACACCCTCCTCACACCCTCTCAGCCCTGCTCTGCGACCAGAGGTGGCTTCCAGAGCCACAGCACGAGTGATCCCTGCGACCCCTGCCCAGCGCCCTCTCCAGGGCCGGGTGGCAACACCGACAGTCCTTGTGCTTTGTCTCCTTATTCTTGGGGAAAATGTAAAAAAAAATAAATAAAAATTGGGGGATGGGGGGAGGAATTTTAGAAAATCAAGTGTACTCACATCAGCTCCCGGCTCTCCAGGCAACCCAGGGGATCCTGGTTTGCCTGCATCCCCATCTGGACCCTTCGGGATTTAAATGGACAGTTAAGCATGTTTCACAGAGGGAAGCAGCAGCAAAACTCAGAACTTCTTCGCTCACAGAAACAAATTAAAAGTAGTTGAAATGACTTACCGGTGGACCAGGGGGGCCCTTTGGGCCTCTCTCCCCCTACCAAGATATGAAAAGGAAGGTATTAGAATTGCAACAACCTTTTATGGTTCTTCATGAAAATCACTGATTTACAGATTATCAGACATAATAGTGAACTGACTCTTATTGTAGAAAATAAATACTAAATCCACATAATTTCTACTACAGACTAGCAGAAATCATCACAGAAACTTCTGACAGGAATCAAGGAAACACACATAGTAGCTCCAATCAAGAATAACACCACAAATCCTTAACAGGATGCAGTATGAATGACTCTATGTAATCCCTTTTGAGATTAGATTTATAAAACCTCTACACCCCATTAATGGCAGATAACCACAGCATATGATGCTGATTACATAAAATAAATAATCCTGAGTTTTCTATACCAAAGATAATCTGAAAATCTGCTTTCTCCCCTCACTCCAGCCCACCACAGAGCATGACACCCATAAATTCCTTCACATATCTGCAGCCAAACTCAAATTCCTGAAGATCAAAGGCTGACAGACAGCACAGATACACCTGGAGGCATTTCCTATTTCCTAGACAGGGCATGGGAAACACTTACATCAATGCCATCAATACCGGGAACTCCTGGTGGCCCTGGTGGACCTGGGGGGCCTGGTGGACCAGGGGGGCCTCTCTGACAAGGAGTGAAAAAAAAGGAGCAATTAGAGCCTGACAAACCACAGAGCCATTCTGGGGGGACCAGCAAGTTAGAGGCTATGGGTTAGTCAGGAGGTCACAGCTGTGACAAGGACCTGCATCCTCACCCCATGTATATCACATGGATACCCGATTTTGACTGTCACTATGAGGATTGGCAACACTGCCCTCACCAAAGAAATGGGGAAGGTGTTAAACCTCTCTCCCTGGGCCCAGCCACTGTGCCCACAATGCTGGCAGGGCCAGGTGGGCTTCGCTCCCCACCCAGCAGGACGTGAATGCCACATGGCAATGACAGGGTGGCAGAAAGAAAAGTGATCTTTGAGAGTCAAAAATCAAAATTCACTACATGAATTGCTCTTTCTGCCAACACAAGGGAGACAGTCTTCCAGAGAGTTCATACAAGCGAAGAAAATTCAAAACAACCCTTTCCCTGCTTCACTGACAAGCTCAGCAGTTTCCCCTGGTTCCTCAGGATTACATTAAGATCTACAGAGCACTTTCTCAAAGCGCCGGGCTCCCGAGGGGAGGTAGCAGGCGCCGCCAGCCTGTGGAAACTCAGGGAAAGGCTGCTACAGGTCTGTGTGCCTATAATGGGGGGCTCTGTTCTCCTCGGAGTGCGCTCTGCCCGCGGCCCCACAACGGGGCTCTCTGTGAGCAGAAGGCTGCCCCAGGCCCTGAGCCTGGTCCCTTGGTCCGCACGGCACTGCGGCTCTGGACACATTTCCTCCATACATGAGAGTTCCCAGAAATGTTCCACCGGCCGTAGTTGTATGTGGAGCTCAAGTCCCGCCGGTGCAGCCCGCCCTGCGCTCACCAGGTGGGCACACCGGCGGCATCGCTGCCCTGCGGCCAGCTGGCCTCGGCCGTGGCACCCGCAGATAGCGGGGACCCGGGATGGACAGACAGACAGCCGCCGGGACGGACAGACAGACAGCCGCCGGGACGGACAGACAGCCTCCAGGACAGACAGACAGTGGCCGGGACGGACAGACAGATAGACAGACAGCCTCCGGGACAGACAGACAGACAGCCGCCGGCGGGTCGGAGCCAGGGCACGGCAGAGCAAGCAGCCTTCGGTCCCTCTGCACCAGCACCCCGAGCTCCGGCCGCTCCCTCGCACTTACCTCAACACCCGTCTGGGTTACCTGCGAGGGAGGAAAAAAAGACAGCAAACCAGAGCCAAAGTCAGAACAAACTCACTTGAGCCAGGCCGAGGCAGAGCGCCTGCAGGAAAAGCCCCAGGGGCAGGAGGCGCCGGGCCATGGATGGAGGGAGCAGCCTGCGGCTGCCGGGGCGGGCGGGGAAAGGTGAGCGCGGCCGGAGCCCCTCCCGGCTCGGCCCGGCCCTGGGCAGGGTCGCGGGGATTGGAGGAAGGCTGGCGGCCGGGCAGGCGAGGACGGAGTGCCAGCAGCGCCTTAACCCTTTGCCCTGCTGTTGTCGGGACGGACCCCGAGCCCACGGGTGTCCCCCGGCCAGGCTCCCGGTGCCGGGCGGGGCGGCCGCGACATCCCCTCTGCCTGCGGGGCACAGCGCCCACTGGGGCCCCAGGCAAGCCGCCCGCCCGGGGCGAGGCAGACAGCAGGTCACGGAAGGGTTAAAATGAGGCGGCGGCTGCTTCTCTAGGGAGTTGGATTTCTAAAAGCACCGAATACCAGGCAGGTATGGTAAAAAAGAGCATCACCGGCCAGGAAGGGGGAGAAAAAATGAGACTCATGTGGGCTGCAACGGCGGGCAGGACAGGAGAGAACAGGGCAGGGCAGGACGGGACAGGGCAGGACGGGACAGGGCAGGGCAGGACAGGACAGGTCAGGACAGGACAGGGCAGGACAGGTCAGGACAGCACAGGTCTCTCACCCGAGCCGGCAGCTCGCCGCAGCCTTCGCGCTGGGGTCTCAGGGGGTCGCAGTGGATCACCATCCACTGGATCTCGAACTGGCAAAGGAGGAAAGATCATGTTAATTCTGGTCAGGGGTCAGACACTGTAAGAGGTGGAATACTGGCTCGCTACGCAGAGGGTTGAACGCTAGATATTTAATGTCAGTAGCTACAGGTGGAGCAGCGCTTCGCCCTTCATTCCCTTAACCCTACCTGTGGAGGTTTTTTAAAGAGGGGGCATAAGTCGGCCGAGGTGTTGCCACTTCTAAATACTCTTTATCGCATCTCTGCTGTTTTGTTTGCTTTGCAGTCACCAGTTTCCAGAGTGCTGAGACTGGAGCACAACAGAAACAGTACCCCTGCTCGTTTTACCTGTTAAATGACACCACCATCCGTGAGCCAAGTTTTTCCCTCCTTTATCCACTTCTTATTTTCAGACTTTCATTATAATAGCCAATTGAGTGCTATAATATACATATAAAAGAACTAATTTGATACTATAAGGCAGGCACACCACAGCAACAGCCCAAACAGGAGTAAGTTGTCAACATTATCCTCACACTAAATTCAAAACACAGCAGTGTACCAGCTGTGAAAAGAAGAAAGCTAATTCTGTCTGCCTTGAGGCTATATAAAACAAAAGCTGATAGAAAACTTCTCTAACTCTTTTTTTAAATGAAAAATAAAACTCTTCTAGTGGCGAGGTAGTAAAAGATACAACTGGCTTCCCATTGATTTAGAAGAGGTGAGAAAAGGGCAAACATATTCTAGCCTTGCTGTCAAGGCATCTTTTCCCTTGCCAGAGTTTCACGATGACCTTGTTGATTATCTTAAGCTGATTTAAAGGATGCCACGATTTTGAAGACATCTCATGCAGGTATTCTACTGATATCAATATACAGTGTTATTAAGGAGTAAGCACAGTCACAAAGTTCTCAGAAATGAACCTCAGATAATTTAGGAGTAATCATAAAGCAAAGATACTAAAATGTAACCTTTTAAACCCAAAGATGGTTGTGCCTGAGGTACAGCTTATTTTCTTCACAGTAGCTGGTATGGATCCGTGTTTTGGATTTGTGCAGGGAGCAGAGTTGATAACAAAGGGATGATTTTGTTATTGCTGAGCAGTGCTTGGACAGAGTCAACCTTTTCTGCTCCTTACCCCACCTCATCAGGAAGGAGGCAGGGGGTGCACAAGGATTTGGGAGGTAACACAACCAGCATAGCTCATCCCAGACCATACAATGTCATGCTCAGAATATAAAGCTGGCAGAAGAAGGAAAGGGCAGGGGGGAGTTCGAAGTCTTCCCAAGTCTTTGTCTACTCTGTCTTTCCAAGTCACTGTTACATGTGATGGGGCCCTGCTTTCCTGGAGATGGCTGAACACCTGCCTGCCATTGGAAAGTGGTGAATTAATTCCTTGTTTTGCTTTGCTTTTGTGCATAGCTTGAGATTTACCTATTAAAGTGTCTTTATCTCAATCCACAAGTTTCTTTACTTTTACTTTTCCAATTCTCATCCCACCATGGGTTAGAGTGAGCAAGTGGCTGTGTGGAGCTTAGTTGCTATCTGGAGTTAAACTACAGAGAATATTTAAGACCCATAGGTCAGTATTCTTGACATACATTTTGCAGGTTTCCTACAGGATATCTGTTTCATCTTAATTTCTTAGTCAGCACATACACAATTAGCTGTGTCTGACTGTTAACTGTTTTGTCCTCTTAAGTTCTACAGAAATTCCTGCAAATGTCCGCCATCTTTGCACATCTCAATATCAACCACATAATTCAGTTGCCTTATTAGTACTTTAGTTGAGAGAGGTGAAGGTTAGGTAAAATGCAAACGAGACCTAAAAATGTAGGGTAGTATTTTCAGTATAAAATCAGCCACAGGGGTGCATTAGCAGTACCTTTAGTTTTCCTTAAAGCATAGGCTTTAAGGAAAACTGACCCTCAGAGCACAGTTGTAGGTTTCCTCTGGGAAATCTGGCTCCCTGAACCCCACTGGGCTATTGCTGGCTTGGTGATGATCCAGGGGAAGTCATCCCTCCTGGGGAAGTATAACTCAGCTAAGCAATTTTAAGCAATGTGGAGATTTTCTACAATACTTTGTCAAGGATATCTGTTTCTTCTAAGAGAGGTCTGCTGTCAACTGTTTGCACATTTGTAAAGTGACCAAGAATAAACTACATATTTTTCAAGGCATCTCGTTCCAGAGCTATATTAAACATTTTATCCATTTTTTGACATCTCTGGAATAGATAGTTTTTAGAACTTCATTTTCCTTACACCTTTTATTTAAAGCCTTTGAACATTACAGTCAATTCCAGTGTTATTTGGCTTTCCATAGATGTGGCTCAGCCTTCTGAATGTGAGATTTCACAGGGTGAAAAAAACCCCGAGATATGACTTTTTACAGTACACAGACACAATCTGTTCTATGGTATAAATTAATCCCTGTTAAACAAATATTGACAAGCAGCTTCCTCTTAGGTGTTTCAAGTCATGTAGCTTCCCTGAGCTAGTTAGCATCATTAAATGTCAATTAAATAATGACCAAGAGTCACTTCTAGAAAAGTGTTTAGTGTCTATTATGAAAAAAACATGCTAATGCCTCTGAAATGACAGGAATTAAGCCAATTATATTATCTCACAGAAGTTAGAAATTGAGCAGTAAGAAATTCTTTCCCTTACCTTCTTATAGAAATGTAATTTAGGAAGTTAATTCCTTTTCAGTCTTGAAATTTGGTTAGATCTCATCTTTTTTAGAGTTTATAATGGATTATATTAATTACTTTAAGATAAAAAGATAAAACTTTTAAATACATTAATCTCAAAAAGAAAAGATAAAAAGCAACTGTGAATCTATGTAAAAAATCACTCTCCATAAAGCATTCCAGAAATCCTGGAATAAATCTTTGTAAAGGCTAAAAGGCAAGATGCAGTTTCTAGTGGAACTGTATCTGTTATTCTCATAGGCAGTCATAGTAATAACAAGCCATAAAGAATCCCTCTTAAAATTATATGTACTACAGTGCACCTCTGAGAAGTTGACCTATTCTGTAAGATAAATAGGGCCCTCACCAGAATGCTGCAAAAAAGGATAGGAAACACATAATTTACGTCCTTTTAAAATTCTACCACTGGAAGTAATATACTTTAACAATGCCTGGGAGTAAATTAAAAGCTGTGCCTAGGGCATACTAAATAACCAAGACTGTTGAGATATTTAAACTTATAGTCAAGCAAGTTAAAGACTAGAATAGCCCCAAACACAGATTTATTTAAACAATTTAAAGATAAAGAAAGTACACAGGCTAAAACAGAAATTTCTGCAATATATATAGACATTTTAAAATTACTAGTCTATCTGATTATGTAATTCCTTTATCATCATTTCAGAGGACATGTGGTTCCTAAATCTACATTATTGTAATATCAGGTCAAACCACTACCATTGCCTTTTTGGGCTTCCCAGCACAGGCCATGCAATTCAATCTAGTGAGTCCTAAGTCAGTTCTGTTGAAAATAAAGTGTATTTTTAGACATCCAAACTCAGTTTAAGAATATAGAGTCATGTTTACTTTCTGTCTTCCCTGATAATTTGTTCTGGTGCTTCATTTTTCTTTTTGTCAAGAAGTGTGCTTTATACTCTTGTTTTAAAGCCCATCTCATGCAAAGATTTTACTTTTTTTCATAAAATATACTTCATATGACCAAATCTTCCCAGAAACATGCTAAAGTTACAAACAAATATTTTCATTATAAATGGTGATTTTCTCCTTTTATCCTTAAAGGAGGTTGCCCTATAATTGCTATAGCCCCACACTGGTGCCTAAAGATGTACAGTCTTAAACACAGGCAAGGCAGAACTCAGTGCCAGTCACTTTTCCCCACCAAAGGACTGAAGAGCCCTGGGTGATCAATGTTGCTCATTTGTATACCTTGTAAAGAGCAAATCTCTGCAAAACACAGGCTGGTGAGGAAAGAAGATAAGATTCCAAATTGCTCTTCTGCTTCTCCTCATTTCTTTAATCCTGGCCAAAGGTCAGTCAGAGTACCAGCAGAAGGCCAATGTGCCCTTGATACCACATCTCTCTCCTCGTTTGTCAGCTGCCATTTGGAATCTCCACTTCAACACCCAAAGGAACCCTCCTCATTTTAAAAGGAGTCTAACTTGATGGCACAGTTTGCTCTACCAGCTGCTGTAAAATTATTGCATTAATACCTGTAGCTTTCTCTGCATTTAATCTAACTGTCTTTCCAAAGAGGAAAACAATATTGGCATAGAATTGTTTTATCCTACTAACACGCATAGAATGCATGTAATGTGTAATGTTTTCATCATCCCACCTATCCATCAGTATCAGAGCAGTTAATAAAGCTAAGATACATATGCTAATTTGTAATATGCTAATTGCCACATTATCAGCTCCAGCTTATTTTTTATGACATTTTCAGTGACTAACTCTTGTTTTCAACAGAATTATTATCAGTTCTCAGCTGTTGAAATTTCCTAACCCACATCTCTAACAGCATGCAGCAACAACATACATCCCTTCAGACACATGGGGCAGCGTTCTGCTGGCATTCTCATGTAAAACTGAGTTCAATCCAGTGCAATACAGCAACTAAACCTACAGAGGTGCTGAGACATGAGATGCTTCTTTTTGTTGCAATATTTTCCCTTTCAGATGTACACAACATTGGTTAACCTGTGTCCACATTTTTTTGCAAACAGTGTGAGATATAGCTAAAATTATGTCTCACTTCACTCTTTTACTCCAAAGTTGTTTTAATAAGTACAAGGATGTCTAAGAATTTTTATTATTGAAATTTAGATATAGCCCGTGTCATCTCTTAACTTACAAGGTATAAGTGCAAAATTAAAAAAAGCACAGCTAGTACTTACCTGCCAAGGAGTTATTTTCTGCCATTTCTGCTTTCAGAAATAATTTAAATATACATTCCACAAAACAAAACCCAGTATTTAATGTCAAACACTTTTTGAAGAAATGAAAGATTTTGAAACTTACCGGAACTGAAATCTGAGGATTATTTTTAAGTTTTCCAAGCACAGCAAAGCCATCAGTGTTGATTTTCCCTTTTGGTTTTATGTTTAAGGATTCTATTTTAATACAGTCAATAAAAAGTGTGACACTGTTTGCTTCCACAATAATCATAAGCTTGTGCCATTGGGAGTCAAACAAGAAAGGCAAATGTAAAAATGATGCTGTTTGGTGCTTTCCATCTGCTCCTTTATAAGAAAACTCAACGCTTTTCATTTGACCATTGAGATTCACTCCAACTTGTTCTTTTCCTGAAGAATCCTGAATCTGCCAAATAGTCCAGTATTTCTGAAGCGTGGCCCCAGTCATCCGAAAAGTAGTTAGAAAGGAATATTCATCAGGCAATCCATTGGAATATATGGCACTGTGTAGAATTAAAATACAGCACATTTGTTCTCTATTTGCTGAAAACTACATATACCACCACAGAGAGGGAGAAACCATTACTCAGTGGAACCATATCTTAACCATCCTTATATCAGTGCACTTCTGCATGCTGAGCCTCAAAACAAGGTGTTACTAACACCAAATAACTGGTTCAGAAATGTGGGTTCTTCCAATGTTTTATAATTTTTATAACCCTTTCTAAGAATAATGGATGAAGCAACAAGTAACTCCTACTTCAGATACAGAAAACATATCCTACAATTATCCTAGTTCCCACTATTAGACTTACAAAATCATAGTATGACTTTACAATGACCAGGGAGAAAGTGAAGATCTGTTGCGATTTTGAAGGCATACGAATGTCTTTTGCAAATGCATTTTCTTGTTCAGCCTGCCAATAACCCTTTTGTTAAGGTATAAGCTATCACTTCAGCAGAAATCATTGACAAATACGTGGTGAGAACCCACACTCAAGGTGTATTATGTCCTGTGACATTCAACCACAAGACTACAAGTAGCAGGGAACAGATTTGCCACATATAAAACATCTCATATTTTAGCACCTCCTGCAAGGTGAGCTTTGGAAACACAGGTAGCACTGGCTGTGTCACTATGATAAACAGTAATGTCATTTTTATTTCAAATGTATCACTGAATCCAGTACAAAATTTAAGAAACAGGCCTTTCCATATTTATTCCATGGATCATAAAACTCTAGTGTTATATCCAGTTGACATCAATACATTATTTGCCATTTACCTACGTTTAAGAAAAAGTTTGAATAAATTTCTTAAGCATGAAGATATGCAGAGCTATTTTGTCCCAGCTTTCATTAGAATAACTTCTCAAACAAGTAGGCATTCTGAACAAAGATGATTTTTGAGTGGCAGATCAACCCTATCTCAGCAGCTATTTAGACAGCATTAGTGAATCTCAGGATTTAGGCTGAGGGGGAGGGGGGAAGCAGAAAAATTGTGTAAGTCAGCTCTCATTCTGTATGCTCGATGATACCGATTTAGAAAGAGAGTATTTCCAGAAACAATCTCTCTAGTTTGCAGTGTTCCAAGCTGTAGTGCAGCTGTGTTCCAGCAGGCAGCGACACAGCCTCAGCAGATTTCAGCAAGGACACGGCATGCCTGGCAGCAGCAGCAGCTTCATTTTACGAATAAAGTACCCGCACTGCTGGTGTTTCTCCTTTTCCCCACGAGCCTTTGAATACTCCTGAGAGCTGGGGTGTAAGGAAGGGGAACGTTTAGTTGAAAAGTTTAGCTCATTATATAAGGTGTGGAGATATACAAATTTGGAAGAGAGGTTCCTTGCCAGTAGATTTTATCTTACTCGTTGTGTTCTGTCATCATTTATTTTCTGTTTGTATCTTTCCATCTCAAATGCAAACATCAGCATCTGGATATTGTAGCTTTCCCTCAGTTCTGAGCACTTTGCAGTGTTTACTGTCCCCTATCCCTCCCTGTGTTAGGTTTCTGGCCTATACAATGAGCACATATATTATTTTCTGCTCCAGGAAGATAATTCTTCTCTCTATCCAGACATACCTTCACTCTTACTGAGCTTCTGATCCAATTCACCACATCCTTTATGGCCCTTTGTGTCTTTCCTCTATAGTATCTCTTTTAAAATTATTTCAATCCTCTACTGCTAAAACTTAACTCAGCTGGGTCATTTATCTCTTCAGCTGCTGAATCTCATTTGTTCTTGCAGGAGAGCTGGTTTTTCTACTACCACACTGAAGGTGGTATTGTTAGGTAATCTTTAAATAGCCTCCTTGTGAGATTCAGCTTTCTCTCTGAAGTTCAATGACTCCAGGGTGTCTGATACGCTGAGCCTAAAAGAAGCAGTGCTCTGTGAAGAGGTTTGTTTTTTTATTTGTCTGTACTGCTAAGTTTTGCTGTCATGGCAATACTCTTTAACTATCACACACACTCTCATCCAACCTCAGTTGACACAACTATACTGCCAAAAAGCCAAAACAACAAAAGAAACAAAAAAAAACCTAGTATGTGAACATACTTTTTGATTAGAATATTGTTTATACCAGATCGGCAAATTAATTCTTTACACCATATTTAGCTATAGATTTAGTGCTTTTCAAGACATTATATGGGTTCTCCTTTTCTCAGACATTAAAATAGGAAAGAAATACATTCACTTTTTCAGAAGATATGCAAAGAGAAATAATGTAAGAGCTTCTGACATTGGAAGGAGAAAACTAAGTTATAAGAAATGTATAACACTAAAGATAAAATGTACAAACACTAAAGATAAAAATTCAGTGCACAAACATGGATAATATTCAAATTTTTAAAAATATTAATAACCAATCAGAAGAACTTCTGCCTTTAGACTAAAGACTCAGTATCAGTGTCATGACTCAACACAGTGAAGCATGACCCATCACCAGAAAGGTACACTGCAGGGGTGATTTACTGTGTAACATTTATACCTATAATTCTACAAGCAATGCAGAGACATATTCTAATCTCAGCTTCTCCAACAGTAATGATCCTTTAGTGGTTTAACTGTATTTCAGAACACATTTCTTTCCAAAGCCTGTAATCCTTATACAGGCAAAACCCTTCTGAAGTCAGTAACTTAAAATGCTAAATATTTGGAAACCGTGGCAAATTTAGCATGATATTTAAATAAACAATTGTAGAGAAGCTATTCCCCCATCTCACTGCCAAGCAAAGAGTGATGGATTCTGCAATTTTATTGAACAGCTGATAGCTTTATAAGCCCTCCAATTATTTCTGTAAATTATTTTTAACATAGTTGTTTCCATTTCCATTTCCACTGATTTATGGAAGGGAACCAAGCAATTATAAATTTAGATTCAGGTAAATGAGAGATGAAATCATTTATATGGAAACATATTTGAAGGCCAAAATCCAGATTTATTCCTGACCTATTTCCTATCCCATTAAAATTGTTAGTAATATAAGCCATCAGATCTTTTTATTTCATTTAGGTTTTTTTCTTCAGTTTGTAAGAAAGCATTCCCTGCTTTCCTCCTGAACTTGTACTGTTATTAACTGCTTCAGTTGTTTCTTGAATACAAGATTAGGTCAATTTTTTTTTTTTTATCAGATATTTGAATATTTGACTAAATTTTTAAAGCATTGGAGGTGGGAAGTTTGAAACATTTGTAGTTCATGCAGGGGAACTTCTGAAACACTGCAATTTCTTTTAATCTTTTTCATAAATACCTAAAACTCTCACTAATCCTGTATTTTGAATACTTACCAAGAAGATTTTTTTTTGAAATTTCAAAGCTAAGTCCTACCCAGGCTTCAATACAACCAAGGTAAGGAAAGCCCTGACCCATCCCACATACCCCAGGATTCACCAAAAGCAGAAAAGTATGTTAAAAGCCCAACTATATACCTATTTAAATTCTACAGAGTAACTGTTTATTAAATCTGGGGGGGTTTTGAGTTAATTGCTTAGGAGATCTCCATTGCTCACTGACTTAACTTAGCCTTTGTTAAACAATCCTTGTTAAATAAAGATTTTAGAAACGTTAGCACAACCCACTGGAAGTGGCTGTGGAAATTGCTGTGACCATTCTCATGATAATGCAGTATCATGTGACCAGGGTTGAGGATTCTTTCTAACCCATCTCCTGAAGCTGCCTAGAATCACAGCTGACCTGGCAGAAACTACCCAGCAGCAATTGAACAAGCAATAACAATAAAACTTAGCTCAGCACTTTTAAAAACATCTGTCCTAAGTCATTAACCAGAAGCCATTTGTTAGGACTCATTACCCTTAGCTGATCTTTACTCTTCAGAAAGTTCCAATTCTGAGCTAATTAATTCTCTTATGACCTAATTAGCTTCCTAGCTGCATTTTGTCACTTCTATTTCAGCATCATCATCAGTATCTGGGTGGGATATCTTACTTGCAGTGTGAAAGGAAAAGCACCTGAAGAGCTTTGGTGGCTGAATGTAGAAAAGTCAGACCTTCAAGCACATGAGCTTGAGGAGCACTGCTTCACAGAAAAACAATATTCCCAAAGGGAAAAAAAAAAAAAACAAAAACAAAAGAAAAGCCAGAAAATCAGCCTTTGAAATTCTCTGCATATTTCAAGTTTACTGATAAAGCATTTTTAAAATTCCCCCCT
This sequence comes from Parus major, assembly GCF_001522545.3. Taxonomy (NCBI): domain Eukaryota; kingdom Metazoa; phylum Chordata; class Aves; order Passeriformes; family Paridae; genus Parus; species Parus major. Next base: position 84,435,308 of record NC_031770.1, on the reverse strand, counting down.
ATTTTGTTTGGGTGTTTTGTGTGTGCATCTGTGTGTTATTATGGCAGTTGCATTTGTGAAGTCAAAGGTTTAAGGTTTTGTCCAATGCGAAAAGACAGTTAGCCCTTTTCCCACACATAAAAAATGTGTCATGAACACATTTTTTTGTGCCAGTATATTTTTTTTAAGATCTCCATTTAAAATAAACACTATTACTATCCCAATAAATGGGATTAATTTTGTACTTACTAACTGGTAGATGCCTACAATATGCACATAGATTAAATTGAAAAATGATGGGTTCACCATGTCCAGTGAAAACAGCTATATGTCATGGCAGTTCCAAACAAAGTTTTTACACCATTATTACACCACACCATTTCATGGAGAACACTGTATTGATCAGTCAGCAGATTTTACTCTAGAGGAAGCACTGGCCAATGGGAATTTATTTGGATGATGGGAGAAGCTGAGTAATGACTTGTGTGCAATCATTTCTGTTCATTCTGGGATATATGTCTGGGAAAGCTTGCAAAGCAGCAAAAAGACCAAGCTAGAAGTAAGTAACATTTTAAGGAAGCTCTGTGAGTTTTTCAAGGCATAAGCTATTGCTGCATCGAAGACTGAGTGCTGAGCCATGCCCATTCAACTGAGCTCTCATTCCCACGCCACATAGCCACTCTAAAATGGGCTCCTCTGCCTTAGTACAGATCCTCATGTGTTAGCCTAAAGAGTTATTTCCCTGTTGCCAACGTGTCTGATGAGGGTCCCTCCCCAGTGTTCTTATGGCACTTGGGCTATATCAGCCATCCAGCTCAGGAAAGCCATGCTGGCCATTTTCCCAAACTCACTCTATTTTTCCCTCCCCATCCTCTCGGTGCAGCCGGAGCTCACCGGCCGGGGCGGGGGCCGGAGGGTGATGCCCTGGCCGTGAGCCCGGGCCGCCCGGCCCGAGGAGCAGCGCTTCAGCACCGCGGGCAGGGACAGCTCCGGGAGCCGGGCAGCTCGGCCCTGCCCTCCCTCCCTCCCTTTCCCTCCCCTCCCACCGAGAGGAGGACCACGCTGTGAAATAACTCTGGAGCAGAGCGGCGAGCTCGGGCTCAGGGACAGAGGAGCAGCACACTGAGGCACTGGAGCACGGTCGGGACCAAACCTTAAATCCATTTCCTGGGCCAACAACCCCAATGGCAGGAGTCAGCTCGGATGCTGTAGTAAGGCCGTTGACATCGGCTTGTTCAGGGGTAACTTGTGTACATCGAGCACATATTTCACTAGAACCACCTACAGCAATAAGTCTAAACTCTCTTATAAGTGAAAATATTGCTGCTTTTATCTGAGAATCTCCAACTTTTAGTGAAGTGATGACCCCATTTGCTGTCTGTGTTTGGATTCACATTCATGCAATAGCAGCCTTGATTTGTGTCTGGGACTGAAAGTAGCCATGAGCCCAATGTGACCTAACACTTAAACTCTAAAGTAACTTAATCTGGTGGCTGTGAAGGTAGGAGCCAGGGAGGATTGAAGCAAGAAAAGCTGTTAGTTATAGCTGGAATAAGACAGAAATGCTTCACAATCCAATTATTCCTAGCTGAAACAGTAGTCCAGTTAATGGTCTTGTCGCTTATGTGCTAAGTTGAGGCACTCTTAATTACATAAGGTGCTGGAACAGAATCCAGACTTGCATAAATTTGGCAAAGATATCTCTACCCTGCTGTACTGTCTCTATTCCTTCACCAGCAGCAAGTCTGGTCTGTAAAGCACAAACACAATTAGATTCCTAAATTCTAATTTCTATCACAAATCCATTGTAACATGCTAAATAATAGCATTCATCTTTTCTAGATAAATGGCCATAAATCAGCCAGGAACATTCATGTACCTGTTACCTAAAACAAACACACAATGAAAAACCACCCTTACCTCAGAATCAGTGAATTGTTATCCTACCTGGCCTCTGCAATCCTCATGTGATCAGAAAGATCCCTTTGTGTCAATATTTTAAGAAAACTTTCTTCCCTCTCCTCCTGTTACATTTTCTTTGCCTCCCTATTTCATCAGCAGCTTCTGACATTACTTTCAGGCGATGAATGCCTTAGTGTCAGCAAATCCTGAGTCACTCTGAGCAATATCATTGGCTAGAGGAAAGTGGAAGTCCCTGAAATTGCTGCTATAGAATCGGTCTGATCTGGTGGTGGCAATGAAAAAAAAAGTTCAATTCCTCTTTCCCCTTGTGAAAACTTTTCAAATTTGGTGATATAACTGGTAGGAGATCTACCACTGAAAAAATAAGATTGCATAATATCTGTATTTTAAAGCCAGACAAGGAAGGCATTACCTGGTTGGTATCCTGAAGTCTACATTAGGTCCCAATTTATAAGCTACTTGTAGAGAAGTGGATCCCACTACTCTCTCTATAATTCCTTGGGAAGCAGCTTTTTCTATTTGAAACTGAGAAATCAGGTCAAAGCCTGCAAGAAAAAAGAATATACACATCCATAATGTAGCTTTCATTTTAAATTGAGAATTGTGCTGTCAGAGAGCTGAATATAACCTGACAATTTTTTTGAACAGCAGCTTTTTCCTGATAAAGTCTGGATGCTACTTGCCTGGTAAGTCATCTTGGCCAATCCTGATTGTTGGGCAGATATCAATTCTGTGACTGGCACCCAGAATAACTGGTAGTCCTGCAAAAAAAGTGAGTTTACTAACCATGTGTCTGCACATTGCTGCAGATCACCTTATAAAATTATCTGAAGCAACTGTAAGATTATTATGAATTGAACAGAGCTACAAATAATAATAATTAGCGGTATATAATAATTTAAACTGTACTCAGTAAGTAAGAGGTATAAGAAAATAATCATCTTTTTCTAGAGAGCTCCAAATTGAAAACAGTAATTTGATATGCTATTTTATTTTCTTTTTCAAGCCTTTAAATGAGAGTGTTAGTTTAAGAAGGCCTGCTGTGTAAGGTTTGGGTTGTAACTTTTGGTGGTTCAAGCAAACTTAAAAAAAACCTCAGTTACCTAAATCAACAGTCTCCCTACTCCCAAGGAAAGTTAAACAAACCTCATGCCAACTAAAGAATTTGTTGTGAATCAGTTGGCATCTTTTCCACCCTCTCTGGTATTCCAAGCTTTCCCACTTTCCTCTGTGCCAAATTTGATCAGAAAATGAACATTCATGAAATGCAGGATGGTGGCAAGAAGACTTTACAGCCTTTTTTGTTTACACAAATGAGAACCTAGAAGAAATTTGTTTGAGGAAACTAAATCTAAAATCCAATTTTTCAGAATATCCTTGTCATGACCATAAGACCTACAAAATGCACAGAATTAAGGAAGGAGGAAGGAAAAATAAGCATTTATTTGAAAAGTTTAAGATCCACGTACAAGTCCAGTACCAAGTCAATCTGGAAAACGCTAGCAGAGTGTGGGTAGGGAAGAATGAAGAGTGGAAGTTGGAAGGAGAAACCGTTCTAACCTACAGAGAGCCTCTTGTGTGCTGCAAAAGCTCAACCCTAAATGTGGGTTTCCTTCTGACAACATAGGCTTAAAGAGAACATTCAGGTTGACATGTTACACCTTAGAAAAGACCTCATTCTATATTCTTTGATGAGACATATGGCTGACATCCAGCCATTCACATTTTATGCCCAGCAAATAAAATAGAACCAGTTTATTACCACATGTAGCAGAAGAATATCTAATTAGAAGCACTGAAAGACAGGGAAGGTTTGTGTCCTGTATTTACCATCTATGTCCAGATTTTAATCCTTACCTTAAAAATACATCTAATAGCAAATTTAAAGCAACACACACAGCTCTTGCTTTTTTCATATATATCCTTCTATTCATCCATACATACATAAATGCACATAGACAGCTCTCACTTTGTGTGATGGCTAACTACAGAAAATTTTTGTTTTGAATAAACACAGAATAATTCTTTTGACATTCAAAATTACACAAAGATAAAATGTAGATAAAATCTGTCTCCTTACTTGATTGGTGCTGGATGGTGGCTGAGATGAAAGACCAGAGAAAACTACACAGGTAAAAGAAAGCTGTAATTTTCCTGTAAACAGAATGAAAACTCCAATATGAATCTATAGTTTCTGACAGGTTTTGTTATTAAATTTCTCCTCTAAGCCATGCATATTAAACATATAAAATACCAGTTAAGGATTTGCTAACAGATTTGACAAGACAATCTCTTTGACAAGATAATTTCTTTACATGACAACGTTTTATTTTTGCCTTATAATAAAACACGTCAATAAAGCTCTTTCTATTGTTGTCCCCTCATATAATGCTGGCAAGGACAGCTTTCACTGTTCTAATCTCTTATTTACAGATGTCTCTAAATCCCACTTGTTCTCTTACCAGTGGCTTTTCATCTTCACTGCTGGATTTCTTCACTTCTCTCATGTGAATACGCGGGGTATATCGTCACACCGCCTGCTTCCCTCTCATTAGTCCGACAGAGGAGTGCAGCAGTGGGTGCAGACAGCTGCTCCTGCCCCACCAGGACCCAGCAGAGAGGGAGGTGCAGGCTCTGGGCTGGTTTTAATCTTTCCAAGGGAAGGAGGTGGAGGCTGGACAGACATGTGTGTCCTGGTGGGCTCTGAGGGCGGACCTGTGGAGCCAGCCAAATATAAAGAAGCCAAGAGAGCAAACTAAAGGCTGCTTCTTTCAGCAGCATGAGGGCAGGGAGATTCAGAAGACGTGAGTTCAGCAAAGCCAGTCTCTGAATGGTGGGATCTGCTGTTCAGCCAGGCAGGGGAATGAATTATATGTACCAGGAGGTGTGAGAAAGCTGGTGGCCCTGATATGGTGTTATGACTAAAAGCTCTGAGAAGTAGGAAATCCCTGTCCTATAAAGAGGATATTTTCATTTCTCACTGATTTACTCCTGAGATGACCTCAGGAGAAGCCTGTCTGGTGAAGTCCCAGTTGGTTTTTCTGAATAAAACAAGTTATGTAAAAGGGTTTTCATTGCTTGTATTCTAACCTCCAAGGCATACATAGGCACTGTTAAGCAAACTCCTGTTCTGTTGTCATTGATAAAGCACTCCCTTTCCAGAGGGACTATTACATATGTTTGGACACACAAAGACATTTACTCATATTTGCTCACCTGGATGTAAAAAGAAAGAGAAAAACTAAAATCTGTATGCATGATGAATGCAAAAGGTAATAAAAAGCCAGAAGGTCCTGAAAGGAAGCAGTGAAAATTCATGTATGTATCAAAAAGTATGCTAGGTTGTTCTTATACATCACATTTGTAAGGTTTCATCTTCTCTAGACATGGAATATCTAGTGATATTCTGGTTAGTAACACCCTAGATTTCCAGATTTTTCAAAATGTGGAATATAGGAAATGCAATAATCTCTGCTGTCTGATAAGTGCCTGGAGAAATAACTGGGTAATGAACTATCAGCTTCATCCCAATTTGCTGTAAATCACCTTCCCAGTATTGCTAATTTCAGTGTTAACGTAGTTTACTGTTTTAAATCTATTGTTAGAAAGGGCGTGGCTGGATCACACACAGTATTCATTAGACATGAATAACATCTAATTTTTATGCCTAAGTCAGTGAAGCTTTGGTGATGCTGTTTTTTCACCCTTCAAGAGAAAGATACCCCCAGGGACCCTTGTGGTCCAGCATGATTATGAACATATCAGCACCAGGATTGTCACATGAAACCTCTGCCAACTAAAAAACAAAAAAGGTCAGATACCAATTTGATTTCACAAGATGTTTGCACAAATGACCACATACCTGAGTACCTTATTTCCCCATGCAACTATTTCCATTGTGGCATCCAGAGGTACCCACAGGGCATGAAAGGAGTCTATAAGGAGCTGGAGGAAGAGCAGCACATGGAAGTCACTTGAAGCTATAACAAAAGGGAGTATGGCATATGAAGGAATGACAGAGAGCACACAGGGCTTAGAAAGAATACCAGAATCTTTGTGAAGGAATGGAAAAGTCAGGTGCCAAACCATCTCTTTTGTTGTCTATAAGCTGCGGCATTTCCTTTGCCTTTGAGACTGCTTAGCATTGCCAATTTATTTGAGTCAGTATTAAGGAAGAAAAGGCCATTCCAACAGTTAGATACTGAACTAATTAGTACCATCTTACAGTAAGTTTGCAATATTTCTTGGTACATGGTGTGAAGATATCTGCCATCCATTGTGTCTGGGGTTATTCACACACACATCACCCTCTCCTAGAGGGGAAGTCTTGTTCAGAGGAATTCAGAGAACATATACTCTGTTTCTGGGCAGTCTATAATGTAATTTTGCTTGCATTTCTTTGCAGCAATTCTCAAGGGTAGAACTTCTTTTATGTCTGGAGCATTTTCCCAATACAGGATCTTCAAAAGACATTTTTACTGAAATAAAACATAGGAGACACTATGTAACTAAAGCTGGGAAAACACATTTACTATTCTGTTTGTGGGCAAAAGGAAAATTCCTTAGAAGACTAATAGCCTCAGGTTGCTCTGTGTGCATTTTGATGTCTTTATCTTGAAGGAAAACTCTGTGATGAAATTCCTGACTAGATGTCCTCCTAATAATTATCACATCACCTTGAAAGAGCCAGAAAAATATTAACCTACAAAACAGTGGTAGCAGATTTAATAGCCCCACAATCTAGCAAATATTATTCCCATTTCAAGAAAATGTACATTGGCATAGGTGGAGTATGTATCTTATGTATCTTGCTGTCACAGAGACAGTCTCCATCCAGCTAACACTCATGTTTAGCTGATCTGACAATTTTGATGTCACTCTATGTCACTTCATAGTTTTCTCTTATGGATTGGGCCAGTATAATATTTTTTTCAGAAAAATTCAGTGGGCAGTGATTGCTGTTAACCACTTGCTCAGGGATTCATAATCTAAACACTAACTACTCATCTTTTGAAAATGGATTAATTAAACAGTGATGAATTTGTTCAAATACTATCTCCTGAAAATAAGCTATGTAGGAATGTCATCACCTCACTAGCAGGTGGAGGTGTGCTTACACACCTGACTTCACATTCCACTCCTCAAATATCTGATTCCATATTCATTCCATACTCCTTCTGTGAAGCTTGACTTGGACAAATGGTATTCATACAGCTGTCTCTTGGGAATGTGTCTGAATTGGAGAGAAATACCAAATGGGTGGACCCAGCTTCTATTGCAGATATAAAGCTTGGTCTCTGTGATTAAAAGGTTTGCAGCAAGGTGGCTGCAGTTGGACTTTCAGGAGGTGTAATCCAGTAAAAACCAAAAAAAGTCTAAAGGCATGATTTAGAGAAGACCACATGGAAGAGAAGGTTTCTCAGTTCAAGCTTGGGTTTACAGCAATTTAGGATGACTAAATTAAGTGAAAAATCCTTTCCTAATGTTTATTTTATGTCTGGACTTGAAGGAGCTCAATTTCACTGGCTCATACTTTTGAGCAGGACTTGCAGAAGGACCTAGGCAAGTTTGTTCTCCCCCTGAAAGTATCTGTGACATATATGCAGGTACTGGGTTCCCAAGAATGAACTTTGGAACTGGAGGAACTGAAGTCCAGTTTGCGCTGTTGAAGTGGGGCCTCTGCCTGTGTGGGTGATCCCATAAGGGACCAGAGGTTCATACTGCCAGCCCTACACAGCTCTTCCACACACAGCAGGGAAGACATTAGTTCTCATTGCCTATCTCTCTCCTGTCTCCTGGAGACCATTTCTCTCCCACACAGTCTTCTCTAAATTTTGCTTTTAGTCTTTTCATGTGACTTCAGCCTCTTACGGCCACTTTCTCTGTTCCATTTACAGTAACAAAAATCTGCTTTATACATTTCAAACCTTCTTTTTCCTTACCTATAGTGTAAGGGTCACTGCTCTCCCTGGAGTTTGCCAGACCCCAGGATAAGCACATACCACACTCTTAACATGAGTGAGTTTGTTTTTACATTGTGTTTGGCTCTCTCAGCTCAAGATTAACTGTGTGGCTGTGAGCGATGGCATTTCTGAAAGACCTGTTCTTTATTAATCGTGCTAAGAGTTAAGGTTACTTGGAGCTGGGACTGATCTCATTGACACCAGGGGCAAAACTTGCACTGACTTAAGCGCCTTTTAATTAAACCAGCAACAAATAATTAAACCAGCTTCCTCAAGTGTAGGGTAATTGAATTGACAGCAAAACTATAATCCTTGTCAGGTTCCAACACATCATTGGAATTTAACAAATAATCTATTATCCAATAAATTCTTACCTTCATCATAGAAATTTAATTTTCTGTCCAAAATTTTATTAATTTTGGCATGGGAAGAAAAACAGCTTTTCTTTCCAACCTGTCAGATGCCATTTTACATAAAGACCAAACAACCTCTTTCTAGTAGAGGTCACTCAAAAAAACTTGGGAATTCTTGGGGCCAGATTCTCACCTCCTCAGCACAATCCTCTTTCTAGGTGAACCTCACTGTAATGGCACTGCAACCAATTTGTGAACACCTAGGCTGTCCAGTGTAGTCTACAAAATTCAACAAATCCCTCAGGAGTGCTCTTGGAGCACAAATAGAGGTGGTCTCTATCTGAAGACAGACAAATTTCCACCTTAGCTCTATGTCCCCTTGTCATAATAATTCTTTCTGCGTATGAGGCTTGCAGCTCCCGTAACCTTTGAATGAAAGTCTATACTGTGGTATCATTCCTATTTTTATTTCTTTCTAGGTCAGAAGATTTGTATGTTGTCTCCAGGGGTGTCAGAGAGCAATTATCCCCAGATGTTACAGTCAGTGCTTCAGATTATCCTAAATACAGGAGATTTTATTTTCTAGTGGAACAGCAGAGAAAGTGGAAAGTTAAGCAGATTTCGAGCGTAATATTGCCAATATTGTTATGAACACTGTTGTGTTTCAGCAGAGATTATGACTCTGATCTCACTTAACATACATCTGCATCCATCTACTGATCACACTCATTCTCAAAAACTAAAATAAGATCAGAAACAGGCTCTGCTGTTATTTATTCATTATTTGTTGAGTATAAAATGTAGTGAAAATTTTCTCATTTATAATTCCAAATATTATTACCAAGAGCTGGATCCAAATTTCATGTAACTAAAAACAAAACAAGATAACCACCCCAAATTTAGAAGTATTTTCACTCAGTTTAATAAATCTTGATAAATATTCTTTTATATTTTTCTCTCTTCTAATACCTCTAAATATATTAAGATTCTTTTCTATCCAAAATTACGTTAACTGAACTTTTTGTAATTGTTGACACAATGGTACTTAATTCTGTTGACATTTATCTCTAAATACTGCAGCAAGATAATTTATTTTACTGTCATCAAATACCCTTTGAAAGAGATCATGATACCAGTAAGAAAATATCTGTTGATTGAAACAGGATCAGGTTTTCCCTCTCTAACACCAGCATTTGTGCACCACAACACCGCTTCATAGGTAAAAATATGCATAAAAATAAAATGAGTGTATGTTTACTTGAGACAGGGACCAGGCTTTCTCCATCACTCCCCACCTCTCTGCCTGCCTTCCCTGGCCGAACTCAGCATCCTGCCTCTTATCCTCAGCCCAGCCAAGCTCCAGCTGCCTGGACCCAAGGATGGGACATGTTCCCCCCCAGTCCAGAAAGCACGGGATGAGAGATCCTGACAGGGTGGGAAAAGAAAGAAATAAGCATATCTGGCTACTTGGTTACACAAAATAGCAAATTCTATGGCTCAGATTCTGAATTTTGTGGCATAAGGGGGGGAAAAAAGCTATTTCACATTGTTGATGACCATGAGGATTCTGTAAGATTTTTTTCTAAAATGACAAAGTCCTCAGATTTTCCAAAAGTAATTTCAGGATTTTCACAGACTCAGGGACTACAGACTACATAGTTTCATGGTTATTCAAGGACTACCTGAACAGCTCTGGATGGGGACAGTAGGGTGCTCTGTTCATTTTGAAATGAAAGCTCTGATTCAACCAAGTGTGGTATTAAGACCACAGAAAACTGGCACACACAGACCCTTTATATAGAATTGATGACATCTAGAATACGTATTTTCATCTTCAAGATATGTTCTGTATCAAAAGAACCGTTCCAAATTTTAAAAAATTCTGTTTCGTCTTTTACAAGAAATATAAACTACATAAATATATAACAATAGCTCTAGAATTAAGCACTTGAAGTATAATATTAGAAGCTTGTATTTAAATCTATATAATTAAGGTCTGCAATTTCATTGCACTGATTTTGCGCTTCCAATTACACCTGGTTATTGACCTCAGCAGAGCTACGGAGCTGCAAAAAATGTTCCAGACAGGAATTCATTGAGAAAAAACTAAGAACCACAATTTTTTTTTACCATTATTCCTTTTGTTTTCTCCCAGTGAACCCAACATTATGCCACAACAGGCAGCTTCTGAACAGTGTGCTGCCAAAATGAAAACCACAAAGAAGGAATCAAAGGGCAAATTTCATGATAATTTTCAAAGCAGAGGGAAGCTTATTAGTGAAGTCCCACAGAGACTTGTACAAAAGCCTGTGCCATTTGAAATACTCATAAATGTGACCAGGAAGGCAGGTGTATAATGGGGAGGTAACATCTGCAGATAAAGGAAGTTACCAGAGTAATAAAAATGAAAATTTGAAATTACCTGAGGAATAAAAATTGAGCTGGCAGTGTGCCTCTGTGTCCAGGAGGACCAATGATACCCTGGGGTGCATCACAAAGAGTGTGGCCAACAGGTCGACAGAGGTGATTGTCCCCCTCTGCTGTGCCCTGGTGAGGCCACAGCTGGAGTGTTGTGCTCAATTCTGTTCTCCACAGTTCAAGAAAAACAATGAGCTACTGGAAAAAGACCCACTGGAGGGCCATAAAGGCAATAGAGAATCTGCAGAATCTCTCTAATGAGAAGAGACTTATCGTGGTTTGTATCCAGAGATACCACCTGGTCCAGCCTCCTCTCAAAAATCACACTTCAGAGCCAGAGCAGGTTGCTTAGGGCTTTAGCAGGCTGGGACCAGAGTACTCAAAGGCAGAGAATCCAGAACTCCTCAGGGTGACTGCACTGTTTGTTCAAGCAGAATTTCCACTTCTACATCTTAAGAACATCTTGGAAGCTGTGTTTTTTAGCACTCAGAGTTTCTGGGCCTCATTCCTCATTCCTCCCTCTCTTGCCCTTGAGAATAAATGTAAGAAGGACTTTCACTACCACAAACAAGATAGTTATTTTCTATCTAGTTTGTGTAGTTTTAAGTATCTATTTCTGCTGCAAGAGTGTGAGGAATCAAGTGCTCTGTTTAAGAGCAACGCTTAAGAGACATGAAAGACCACATGAATTCAGAAAAAAAGTAATTTACAGTGATATCTGGAAGATATTTCTTCTAGAAAACTACATGGAAAACTTCTCTTAAGAAACAAAACAAAACAAAAAATATAGAGGTTGAGCAGAAAAGTGTTAACCATCTTTTCATCTTGATTCATGTTTTAATGGTTGACTTTAAAAAAGACTAGTAAATGTTTTAATGCAATTCATTGAAGGAGGAAGGTGGCATGCTTATAAATAAATCTATGTTGATTATGTAGTGGTATAAGCTCTGTCTCTCATGTTACTGATGCCATTCTCTGAACTGCGTCTCATCAGACATGATTAGATATTTCCTGTTGTCATGTGTAAATTAGTCACTCCTGAAAATGTCACAGAACTTGGTTTTTTGCTTGCTGATTTATTTTTGTTATGTCCTATAGCTGGATTGCTCAAGACAACTGTTGTTACTACCTTTTTTTAATTCTGATTTTTTTTGTCACCAGTGGGCTCCACGTACAACAAACCTGGTAAGTCTTATTATCTGAAGATGTTATACTTTCTGGGTGTCTTTTGGTTCAATTTTTGTATGTAAGGTTGAAGTAAGTATTTTTAACAGTAAAACTTCTTATAAAGTACCTCAAGATTTTTTGCCTTTGCTTACAGTTGAGATGGTCCTTTGTCCATATGCCTTCCTAAGTATGAATCTAAAAAAAATCCTCAAGCAAAAGTATTAGGAAGATGAGCATTCAAATCTAGTTTCTGTTGTGGCTTACAAATCAAAAGTCAGGTGCCTACAAAAACCAAATAAGGATGCCTCCTGTGTACAGGATTCTCATCTCCATCCACAGGAGCTATGCATTAAAACAAAATGGGAACAAAAATAACCTCACTACAATGCTATGAAACATCAAGCACATTTCTTCACAAAACCTAAGATCTTGCCAGGGTTATGCAGACTGTGCTGCATGCTGCAGCCACTCTGGAAAGCAGCCAGTTGCTGCAAAGATTTACAGCACAATTTAAATAGTTGAAAGGAAGGTGCATGTTCAACAGGGAAGCAGTGGAGCAGAGAACTAACCATGGAAGGGGACTTCTGCCTCTTCTAGGTCAACACTCAGCCTTACTCAGAACTAAATAAAAGTTGTTACTATCTCCTGTCTGTTAGTCCATGTGAAATGAGTTAATGATCCCAGGCCAATCCTTGGCAGACAAAAACACCACTGCAAAATCACCCTCCCTTCTGGAAGCTTTGTAAGAAAATCCAGAACTAATTTGGTATGGAAAATGAACTGCCTTGTCTCTTCTAACCAAGGTCTTTCCAGGCTAAGAATAAAACCAGGCGGTAGAAAAGGGTGAGCAAGTAGCTACTTGCCTGGAATTAGCAGTTTTGGGGATAATCAGATGCTTTACAGGAGCACTGTATCTCTCAAGCCCTTGTGAATCCATCTGGAAAACACAGGTACTTGTGAGCAGCACTCTATTCAGTACTATACTCAGTATTTGAGACAGAGGGTTATGTTTGAATTAAAGACTATTTAGATTTATGCTAGCAATTTGAAGGATCATTTTAGGTCTGAGTTCTCTTCAACCAAATCTTAAAATAATTAAAGTACTGGATGGAAGAGCACAATTATCCTGCTTGTGTTTGGGTACAGGTGTGACAGAGACTCATACACTAGTTCAGCTTTGCAGGGGTTTCTGGAGGTCCTCCTGTCCATCCCCTGCCCAGAGGAGGGCTAATCCCAGGTGCTGAAAACCTGTCAAGTTTTGTTATCCCCAAAGACAGACAACTTGTTCCACCATTCAATTATTATCTCATGTGGATACTTCATAAATATGCTTACTTGCAGCATTCCAGCTGAACTACTTAGCAGTCCTGGAGCACAGAAGTACCAGCAAAACTGCTCAACACAGTCAGCATATAAATATGAGAGAGAACCTTTTCTACATTCACTGTCAGTCAGGCCGTCCTCTGTAGCTCTAGGATATTTCTCAGAGTGTAGCAGATGCTTTGATGTAATTGAGAATAATACTCCAGGGCACTGAACACAATTTTCAAGGAAATGCAGCTCAAATTTGACACACAGTGTCCTCTGGTTCTGTAAAATTTCAATAAGTATTTTCAAGAAATTTCCTATATTCAAGTTATCTATGTCTTTAAGCCTCCTCCGTAATCTCATTTAATGCCGCTTGGGGAAAACTTTTTTTAGGATGAGTTCAGGTCTATATTGGAGAAGCCTTTCCTGGCATAATAAGGACAGAGTGTGGGATTTCTTGTGACATTTTTATACTGGAAAAGTTTTAGTGTATATGTGTATATATATATATACCTATACATACATACATACATACATATATATATATATATATATGCACTCACATATATATACAATTATACCAGATAGATGGGCTTTCATCAGAACTGGCATAAGTGAGTCCAAGAAAAGCAGAGCTTCATTGCAAGGAAGTTGTCTAGACTGAGAATTTCTTCCCAGTGTGAGGAGGGCTGTTGACTGCTGCAACCTGATTAGTGAACTGACTTATCTGTCCAACAGATGGAGTTTCAAAATCACCAATGCTCAGATTCTCACACTGTGCTGCTCATTCATTATAAGTTAAATTTGTTCTAGACACATATTAGTACTGCTTAATATTGATAATTCCAGATGGAGAGATGAATTAATTACTGGCCTTTTTCATCTTTATGAATATTTAAGCTGTTAAGACACTAAGTCAGGTTCTATCTTTAGTTATATTGCTGAGATACTCAAGAAATGTGATCTTTTGAATTTTTGTACTCAATTTCAAGTACTCTACTATTACCTACACCTTGCCTAAAGACAGTTTTACTGCATAAATATCAGAACAATTAATTCTGTCAAATACTAGTAAGATTTACATTCTTGTGTTAACTATTATACATCTGATGTACATTACCTTTCATTCTTTTCTGCACTCTGCATATTTGGAAGAAATAATAAAACACATGTAAACCTTTTAATGACAAAAAGACATTTTGTTAACTTCTCCGTCATGATACCATATTTTCTGTAAGCTGATATTTCTTACTGGCTTAATACTGTGGATTTTGGAGAATTCTCATTTACTTCACAACACAATAATCCTCCTATCACAAATGAAAAATTGAAAGAGAAGTGCAAGTGCAGCAGCCAGGAGAGTGATCATGGACTGAGCTGGGATAGCTGGATAAAGAACTGTGGACTGATGGCCATTCCCAGCCTCACCTGAGACAAGATCCAGTCCTTTGGGGTCTAGTTCCAAATTCTCATGTTTAAATCATGTTTTTTTATTGTATCCTTGCCTTCTGCCCTGATGAATCTTGCATCACTCTCTGCATACAGTGTAGCCAGGAGCATACATGGAATGCCTGGCCTTCAGTCACTCCCTACAGAAGAAACTGAAGCTTGATCTCATATGTGCTGGACATCTGGGCAGACTTGTGGGCTATTACATACAGAATAGCTGTGGTGGTAACATCACCTGTAACCACACTGACTGTTGATTTGAAAAGGCTGGAACCTGATCATTCTTCCCAGGATGAGGTGTGAAGGCCTGATCACCAGGGTGGACTGCATGTTCTGGATGCCAGAGGTAGGGAGGAAACTTCCTCAGGTTTTAGTCAGACACTTGAGCTCTAGGTGAGGATTTTAAGCATGTTCTTGTTGGTTCCCAACAGGCATTAAGCTATGTCTATCTATCTTTATGCTCACTGAATAATTCCACATTCTGGATACTTTTTGAGGAGGAGAGCTATAGAACTAGAATTTTAAGTATGCATGCAGTTAAACCTCTTCTTTAGTCTGTATTCTTTTTTAAAAAACTTTCTGGGCATTTCAGTTGTTACATAATCTTAACATTTACCCTGGGAATTTCCTGGGAGAGTTATCTTATGCTACATTTTGTACAAATGCTTCAAACCAGTATGAAAAAAATGAAACACACTGAAATGGGCTTGATGAAACACGTTAGCTGTGCAAGGGTCTCCAGAATTTCCCAATGCTCTCTCTTGAATTAATCCTAAAAAATTATTCAACCAGCTATCATAAACTGGTAAAAAAGCTAAAGAAAATGATTAATTGACTGGCATCATCCATTACTGGCCACATCTTTCCGTTTTGCCAGGGTTGAGACACTGCAGTTTAGCAGGTTTTTTTCTTTGTTGGGGGTTGTTCTCTTAGGTATATTGAACTGGATGGAAGCCAAAGATAGAAATGTCTGTAAATTATCACATCTTCAAGAGCAATAATAATCTTGGAGTGTCTCTGACATTCAGAAATGGAAAGATATTACTTGAATAGAGATGTGTATCTCATAGCAAAGAGGCCAAGAAAATGCTGTAAATGCTGCAGGTGTAAGGAAATGAGTGAGTACATACCATGCTGTATGCACATTCAAATTCTATGGTCTGGCATGTGCTTGAAAGTGGTAAAAAGGAGATAGAATTAGGTTTTCTTCACTGAATTGTAACTGCATTTATTAATATTTATAAAATGTCTCAAAAATAAATATCTGTATGCTGAATTCATCATTACTTACTCAGTGAAATAGTATGTAGGTAACTGAAGGACACCCAGCGTTCTGAAGATCCATATTTTTCTTGTTGGGTAAATATGGAATATTATACTGTGAGTAAGTACACACTCAGGACTAGTGTGAATACAAGTACTGTCCAGTAGATCCTGAAAGTCACTTTACTACCATTGTGAAATATGGTTGAGGCCTGAACAGAATGGACAGCTGGCACATGTGGTTGGACCAGAGTTTATGTTCACAGTGCACAATGTAGGCACATCATCCCAAGCACTGGTAAATACCCCAAGCACTGGTACATCTCCATCTTTCACCTACATAACCATCCAAAAACATTGAACATTTGTTCAAGATCAATGGACATTTTTCCTTACAGCATTATCAGCCACCTTCAAGTAGATGTCCCAGAGAACACACTCCATGTTCAGCTGAGATTTCCACTTCTCTGAACGTATTTCTGGAAGTGAAGTGAAACTGCTAAGTGCTAAATGTTGGATCACTACCTTGGGTTGCAGTTCTCAGCCCAGAGCACTGAGTGCCAAATGCAGGAGAAAGGACTACAGTCTGCAGGGAGAGCAGTGACCTTCCTTTAGGGAATCTGCCCATCTTGGTATCAGCAGCAATGTGGAATGTAGTCTCTTCTCTTATCCTTTGAACACGCAGGGCTAGAACAAATTTTACACCTGTTATTTAAACTGCTTTGTAGAAACAATCAAAAAATGCAGCTCCTGTTCCAAAAGGCTAAGATTAAAATGGAAGAAAATATTGATGGTGACAAGTCTTTAATGGATTGCAACTTTAGACAGATGATTTGGACACTGTAGATATTTGATGCTGTTTAGGGAACAGGGCCTTTGAAGGAGTCTG
Source organism: Parus major (assembly GCF_001522545.3). Classification (NCBI taxonomy): domain Eukaryota; kingdom Metazoa; phylum Chordata; class Aves; order Passeriformes; family Paridae; genus Parus; species Parus major. The sequence continues at coordinate 84,418,596 of NC_031770.1, read as the reverse complement.
CCTGGGGTAGCAAGGACTGACAGCTCCCTGCAGGTCCCCCGGGACAGGCCTGGCACTACTGTGGCATCTCTGGAGAGGGGCCTGATGGCCCCAAGTGTCTGACATGAGGCCAGGATGGGGGAATCCAGTCAGGGGCAGCATCAGAAGAGAACTATCGGGCTGAGGGAAGTGATTCTTCCCCTCTTCTTCACTCTGGTGAGACCTCACCTGCAGGGCTACATCCACTCTGTGGCCCCAACATAAGAGGAATGTGGACCTTTGTGCAGGATGTGAAAAGTCCAGAGCAGAACCCTGAAGATGATCAGAGAGCTGGAGCACTCACCTGTGAAAACAAACTGAGATAGCTGAGATAACTGAGATAGGGGTTATTGAGCCTGAAGAAGAGAAGGGTCCAGGGACACCTTAGAGCTGCCTTCCAGCACTTAAAGCAGACTCATAAAAAGCCTTTTACATGGGCAGACAGTGATAGGACAAGAGTGAATGGTTTTAAAATGAAAGAGGGTAGAGAGTGTAGTAAGGAACCAGAGCAGGTTACCACAGGAGCTGTGGCTGTCCCAAGTGTTCAAGGCCAGATTGGATGGGGCTTTGATCAGCCTGGGCTAGTGGAAAGTGTCCTTGCCCATGGCAGGTAGTTGGAAATAGATGACCTTTAAGGTCACTTCCAAGCCAAACAATTCAATGATGATGATGATGATGTCTGGTCCTCACTAGAGGCCTCAGATTTTTAGGTGACACATCCAGAGTCACCATATCTTCCTGAAAATACCTTAGTGCCAAACGCCACAAGACAATTTTAACATGAAGAGGAAGATACTTTGTCCACAGAGAATAGCTTGTCTGGGAATGACTGGCTGCAGCTATGCCAACTCATTTAATAATTGATAATCATGAGAGTATGCAGTCCTTTTGCTATTTGAAGCCTGGAAAATGAGGAGATTTAAGTCAACATGTAGTTCAATAAGTAGCCATGGGAAATAACTCCAAAAAGGCCTAGTGTTCTGGAAGCAAAAAACACAGCCTCAGGATCTGAGATGGATGGTGATGGGTGGGGTAATTTCTGGTATCAAAAAGATTAGGAGATTGAAACAGAAAAATCACAAGAGTAGAGGGATCAGGAGATGGTAGATTAAAGAGCAATCTTTTTTTGCCTTTTCTGGAGAAAAAAACTAGACTTTTGTCAGGGCACAAATATGAGTGAAGTAAAAGAGAGGGGAAATTTAGATGATTCCTAGGATGTGATTCATGTTAGTGATCAGAGCCCTGGAAAAAGGGTATTTTTGCTCTCTGTGAAACCTTGAGTCTAAGAAGTTCGTGTGCTACCCAGACTATGATGGAAACTTCCCCTCTATGCATTCTAAGATAGCTGTCTTAGAAGAGCATCTACACTAATGTAACTGTGCACTAATGTCCATGAGCTGCCTAAAAAACAAAGGCAACAAAAACTAAGCTCAGAGGGATGCTAAGAAAGATTGAAAGAATAGCTGGGGGATGGAAGAGGAAACACAGGTGAACAGCCTGGAAAACACAGACAGAAAATCAAAAACCAAAAATCCGTCCAGAATTTTAAAGTCAACAAGTATGAAATGAAGACAACATAAAGCACTTGAAGCCCAGCCAGGAAAATGGGTGTTCAGATTGTTTGCACTGTTTCTGCTGCAGTTGTTCTGTGAATAAATACCAGGGTTTGGCAAAACCAAGCATGTTTGTAACATTTATACACATTTATACACATTTATACATTTCAAAGCATACAACTAGAGATTTCACTACTGCTTTCTTGTATTCTCTTCCCAAGTTAGTCCCCATGATGTCCACAGAAATCAGTGGAAGTATCTCGATTTTCAGAGATGTAGACAAGACTAGGATCTTGCTCAGAAACATTTATTTCAAAATAGCTGATTGACATCAGATATGAAAGCCCCCTGAATAAGTGATGGAATCTTTCATGTGTCTGCTAGGTCTGTGTGTGTTCTGCGTGCTGCTTGCACAGCAGATGCTGTAAGAGCCGCTGGAGGGAAGACAGAGACAGCAGAGATGTAGGTTAAACATAAGCAGAGATGTTAACAGGGTTTGGGCAGCACCTATTCAGTGAGCCCATTAGCTGTGAAAGGCACTCTGCTGTGAGACAAGCTTCTGTCTGACCAAATTTTTTCCCACTGAACACAGAGATATTTTAGAATTTTTTTTTTTGTTGTTCCCATGGAAACTTTCTCTATGTCACTCACATTTTTCTTGCTGCAGGTCACATCCTATTTCATCTTCAGTTATTATTATTATTATTCATGTAGATAGCCATTGCTTTATGACTGCCTTGCAGATTGCATACTCCTATGGACACCCTTTAAGATAAAGATATAATTGTCATAATTGCTAGGATTTAGCTGTCATTCACTTCCTGTATACAACATGGCAAGGAAAAGATCCTCATGGGCTTTGTTTGCCAAAGCAAGCAGTCTGCTTCAAGTACAATGGTCTAAAATAGCATCAGATGTGGTTTGCATAGGATACTCTTATTCCAATGTTTGTAATGTTCTGATCCCCTATACAACTTGTGAAATGTCATTAATTGTACTCAGATGGGCCTATTATAGGGTAAAATCTACAAGTCAGTTTGCTGCTTAGTGTTGTAAAAACTGTATTTGTGAAAAAAATGGTCAGTTGTGCTTTTCTTCATTTTGACTAGGAACATTCTAGCTGTAAACATTTTTAGGGAGATGGTGAAGTGCTCTCATTATGTTCTTACTTTTTTCCCTTTATTCTTTCCAGAAAATTTTTGCTTGTTGGATGAAGGTATCTGTAGTTCAAGATAAAGCAATTTTGGATCTTGAATGAGTAAAGAAACATAATTATTTGTGTGTGTGTGTGTGTATACATATGTATGCTTTTAAATAGATGCAGTTCCACAATTGGCTAGAAAATAGTTTAGCAAAATATCCCTCAGAGAGGAAAATTATATGAATGTGTTGATGAAAATCAGTTTAGATCTGGCCAAGCTACAGCTTGCTGAAAATATCTTTGTGCAAAAACAATCTTTTTCTTTAGAATGAGTACTTAAAATTGAAAAATACTGCATGAGTGCACAGCTAATACAATCACGTATTTTCTCCAATAGCAGCTCTTTCTCTAGCAGCTCACCATAATACACAGCATTTTGCTGCAGGCCTTCCCACCTCTTTCTAATAAACAGCACCCTGTGTTTCTCTATAGCAAATATGTAATAAGATAGAGGAAAATGCTATATCTTTTTATTTGAGTTATAGAAACAGCATGTCAGTGTGTAGCTGTGCAATCCTAATGGATCAGACTGAGATTTGGACAAGACTGATGCCCTGTTTCCTCCAGATTCTACAGAGGGGTTTACCCTGACTCCTTTGTAACTTTAAGAGGATATAAAACTCAACTTATTGACAATGCACTATTGTCTATCGACTGCTACAATTCCTTATCACCCACAACAGAGCATTAGCTACTGACAGCCAAGGAGTAAGAAGCTAGGCAGCAACTCCCACAAAGCTGCTTTTTCTGTGGTGAGCTGGAAAGGGAGAAATTAAATCATAAATTATCTTCTTGTTCTTTCACTATCTTGCAGCAAGAGTAGTCTTGACACATCTCCCTTTTATATGTGCCTTTAAGATATTTTTTATCGTGTATCCTTGTCTTCTTGCTAAAATATGCAGTGCCAGTATTTTCAGCTTCTCTTCAGTGCAGAGACATTGCTTCACTTTTGTCATTTTTCTCGTTCTTTAATAAGGTACAGACTCTCTGAGTAAGATTGATCTGCATCATACAGAATATGCATGTGAAACTGTAACACTCATTTGGCTAATAGCTGCCTTCTCTTCTTATTTGAGTATTCTTCCTCCTGCATCTGAACACGGCTTTGTTTGTCAGTCCCTGGATGCTTGTGAGTGTCATACAACTCTTGCTACAATTTGTTCTTTTCACACAAGATGCTGGGCTCTTTTGCTGGCTTTGTTGGAAACAGGAGGCAGGTCTGTGAGTGAGAACACTTCAACCTCTAGACACAGAAGAGCATCCATATTGACAATGCCCACTTAATTCACAGGGGCTTTTTTATCAGATGTACTTTTTTCCAGCATTCACTGAATGTATTTTTTGTAGTAATACAAAAGTCATTCAGTGGAATAAAAATTTTTTTTGAGAGAAGTCTACTTTTTTTGAATTTATGCTTTATTAAAATTATCAAAATAATAAGATCAGAATGAGAAACATCTCTCCTCCCAGCATTTCATGTACCTCCTCCTATGCATCTTCAATCAACTAGCTGATTTAGTGAAAGAGCATATTATCTATCCTATATTCCTTTTGAATTTGTAATAAATTAAAAACCATTTTTTAAAAATTGACCTCAGAGAGAAAGCAGACAATGACACATAATTGACTGTACGTTTTATTCTCCTAAAGCAATGACCAGACAGTACACAACCTTTGTTAGATCTCTTTCTGACTGTAGTAGAAGTAAGAATGTACCCTTTTTTTATACCTTCTGGTTCAGAGAAACACCTAAAGAATATCTCTAATTTTCTCAGGATATTATGTCCACAAAACATGAAACCATGTCCTGCATTAGGATGTACAACTCATCATGGAAGATAAGACAAATATATATAATTACAAACTGTTTTATTCAATAAATGTAGCATTGCCATTGTGCTACCTTTAATGACTCCTCTTTACTGGGACATAAGACCAGACACAGATCAAACAAGTTAATTACAGTGTTACTCCAATTGTCACAGATCCCACAGTATTATAAGACGAATTTATTTAAACAAATGTTTACTCTAAACAACACCCAGGGGACATAAATCTATGCTTTCTTGGAGGCCTCTGAGATATGGAATAAGTCAAGCTACACAGTGTTCAGGGAAGAAAATACATTAAGAAATAAACTGAGATTCTTTTAAGAACAATCCATTAACGAAAACAAGTAGGTTCCTGAGCCATTTGATTTCCATTAACTCTAATTAATCAGAATGGATTTTTCATCATCTCCTAACGAATTTAAAAGTTAGGTTTTCTTTTTAAATATATTTTTAAATCCAGTCTATTTATCTCAGATGCCCAGAGTCTGCCAGCTCTCTGTATTCGCTCCAGATCTACCGTGGCTCTATCCATTGACATATCCATACATTGGGGTTAGATTGTAAAATTCTGCACTAAATTTCACAAAAACAATTTGCACAGACTTGGATAGCCCAGGGCCCTTATCATGTATGCATGACCATCTAAGCTAATTTTAACTTGCAGAGTTTCTTGAATACTCTGCAAACCCTTAGTTGCCATGGAAACCCCTGCACTTCCGTATGCACATATAAAACTTCCACAAAGAAATCCACACAGGGAAATAGTGCCTGTTTTTAGGTTAAATGCTAGTTAGAGGCTACGAATATTACAGATCTCTAAATCACCAGTATCTATACATTTCAGAAAATGATGTGGTTTCACCCACAACAGAACAGGTGAAATGGTACTGGGTGAATGCTCTGCAAAACAGAAAGAAAATCATGCTCTGCTATTGTCAGCCTGGATAACAGAATTTAAAAATTGCAAAATTTCCACTAAAAAATGACCACTTCTTGTAAAAAGTCATCTAGTCCACCCTTGTTATGCTAAGGATAAGCATTAAACAGAATAATGTTGTTCTCGCTTGTCCTTGTGTCTCGGAAAATAAGTGACTTTTCTGAGGCAAACAGGCAGCTGGAATTTTGAAATGATGTCTCAATAATAAACGCTTCAATAAACTTTTTCATACTGATCTGAAAAAAATCATCTGCTGAAATAAAAATGCAAATAGAACCACATTACATTATTCAGTGGCCATAAATATGTGCTGTATCTGGTGGCTCTTTTAGCAAGGCCAGACTAGAGAGAGGCAACAGAGACATACCAGAGGAAAAGAGGGGAGAGAAGGTTTGTGAGCCAACAAACACAGGTAGGACTTTTCCAGATGTAGATTATCATGGGGTACCATTTTAGTGCATGTTTATTCTTTCTGTATTGATTGTATCAAATGGTTAGGTCTGTGTTTTTCCTGCCTTCACTTTATATTGAAATATATTAAAAAATATATCCTAGAACATTATAAGCAGAAAAAAATTACTTAACCAAAGATCACAAAGACTCTCCCTTATGTTTCCACTGCACTGGTTATAGATAATCTTGCTTAAATATTTTTCTGCTTACCACCCCTCTGGACTTGGTCATTGCTGTAGCACATTAAATCTGGGTTAAAATTGATGCATGTCTGACTGTCAGTACTGTCCCTAGTATTTTCTGATTGCTTCAGAGAGCTCATTTAAACCCTCTCTCTTTTATTTCTACATTTATACATGGGAGACCACACAATCTATTTCCAGTGACTACTTTTGGTACAAAGTAATTGTATAGCATTGCAAGCAGATAACACAATGTCTATGCTAAGCATTATTACAATGAATATAAATATTATGTCTAAATCAAGAAATGAAGAAGTTTTTTTCTTTGATTTTTATGGGTTTTATCCCTGTGTACATTACTTTGTAATTACTTTGTATTGTATTGTATGAATTTTAATCAGAACAGTTGTAAATCTTTTTTATATAAAATAAATAAATATCTGTGGTGCAGAACTCACTAGAGTCCATTAAGAAATAACACAAGAGATAATCCTCTATCAATTTCAGACGATTATCTCTTCCTGATAAGATACTTCTTTATTGATTTCTTGCTTACTGAACTCCCCAGGGTATTTCCATAAGGGATGCTTACCAGCTTTTAACTAATGACATTACAACACCACTTCCACCTTCTCTTTCAACAATAAAATGCAACAAAACAAATCATCTGCAGGGGAACATCTGCTGCAGAATATGGAATGGCTGTGTTCACCTTTATGTTAATGGACAAAGGACATTAAAAATGGAAAACTAAAGTCTTTAGCACTTTTAATATACATCCCACCCTATTTGAAAATGAGCTCACTGTTCTGAAAGCATTTGGTATCCTGTGTACAGGATGTGTTTATTCAGTTGTTTTTCAGTCCATTGGCTGATGATAACATCAAATGTAATAAAAGCTGAACACACATCTATATCATCATCTCTTTCTTAAAATTAAAACCTTAATTCCATTCTCTACCCCACACAGAGATGTAAGAAGAGCATTGTGAGATGCTAAACATATTATATATCCTTTTAGAGGGAAGACTTGTTTAAAAGTCCTCATTCAGCTCAGTTACCCTCTTAACCTTAATGCTACAAATGCAATCATCTAGCTGAAAGTGCACTATGCATAAGAAATGTATAAACTTTATAAAGCAATTTTTAGAAAAGAAAACTGACTAACATTCAAAGGCCTGAATCCTGACTTGACAAGGGTCACACTTGATTTCTTTGCTATTAATTTTCCAGTGAAGAAGGGTGACTCAGTAAGACTTTTGACAAATGCAGCAATGTATAGCACAATCCCAACAAATTCCATCCAAAACCACAAAGAGATGTTCCAAGTAATAACAACCTGTAGGAGTATAATAATATGACAGGGAGGTGTATTTCATTTTGGTTTTACAGATGAAAAAACTTAGGGAACCTAGTGTGCCAAAGATAAGGCAGTGCAACAACAATAAAATCAATACAGACGCCCAGACTCCTGAAAACTACAGTTCAGAGAATTGAAATTTCATATTTGTATCATGCCTGTTGACTTGCTATGAAAATGCCATTTACTACTTTTTTGAACCAAGGTGTTAGGACATTTGGCCTTTGTGCTGAAGACACTGACTTCCTGAATAGTTTGAAAGATTTTTAAAGTGAAAAAAAACACAGAAGGATGTGTCAGGAGATATCCTAGTAGCTCATAGACATAAAACCCTTTCTAAGGGTTTTATCATTTTTGTCTTTTCTCAGGTGTCTGTTTGTCAGCCTACATCTGGATTCACGATGCAAAAGAAAAATAACAGGTGAGGAAAAGTTCTCCCATAAATTTTTGCTTGATCCAAAGGGATGAAGTTGAAAAAGAAAGCACATACAGTATTTCCTCTATGACGGCTATTTTATTTACTTCCTTAGTCTTTATCTTAATGGTTTCATATTTTTTTCTCTTTGGCTCTTGGAATTTTGGGAGTGGGTTGAGGGCTTTGTTTGTTTGTTTGTGTGTGGGGTGGGTTGGTTTGGATGGTTTGTTTTGTTTTGTTGGAATCACTTTGCTAGAGGAAGGAATGTAAGGAAGATGTCAATGGAAATCATGTTATCATGCTGCATTAACTGTAGCTCCTGTATTGGACAGTTTTTGTTGAACTGGGACCAAAGTGAATCCATTTGTAGGACATAATCTTTATCTCCTTATCTTTAGACAAGGAGCTATACTGCTGCCAATGCCAATTTGAATGTTAGCATACGTTTTTTCTCTTAATGTCCTTAGCTATAAGCTCAGCTACTTAGATTTGGGTATTTTTTCACTGTCTGGGTAGATGCTATTGAACCCTCAAACATCTGAGCAATTCTCTGATCCAGGAACTGTTATGTGCCAGATAGTATTTAATAACTGCTTTTATATAATAACTGCTTATTAAATAATAAATATTTAATACCACAGAATGCCATCACAGAGCATCTAAACCTCTGCATTTCAGCCTGCAGCTCTTGTGATGCTCATTCCAAGCAAAGATGAGAAAGTTGGGCTGACTGCCCCAGGGCAGGTGGTGTGTGAAGGAGGGTAAGGCTGCACAATCAGAGTGTGCCAGAGGAGACAAGCAGCTTCTCACACATCCCAAATGCAGCAACTTCCACACAACCCTCTATTCTACACTGGTAGATTTCCTTCTGCCACTCTAGCCCCAAGAGCTCTGGCATGTGCTTTGCATGTCCAGTAGTTACAAGATGCTACATCCTGTCTAGATTGTCAATGTTTTTCTCTACCTCCCTCTCTGCTAAGTCATTAATCACTCTGACATTCTCATCCTCTCTCAATCCTCCATTGTCCTTTCCTTTTATCCTTCTTCATACAAAAATAAAACTGTTTCTTATTTTCATATTAAATCTTCTTCATTCACGTGCAGATACCTCCATTCATATGTTGCAAATGGTTTTCTCATCTTCTCTCCATCATGCCCATTTAATACTTCAGGTCCCAGAAGCCAAAATTGTTCATGGGTTTCTGAAGCCTAACTGGGAGGATCAGCACTATCTTAAAACTTCTACTAGAATGATATTTGTAACAGTGATACTTAGAGATTGTAATTCAGTAAATTTGTTGGTGATTTGAAAACACATTACTGAAAAAAAAACTCAAGGCAAGAGTGGCAAAGCTCAAAACTTTTAACAGGTTGCTGAATGTTACACTGACACATTACAACATGCAAGAGAAAAAAAATTTAAATCTTGAGCAAACTTACAAGTAAAAATATGACAGATTTCATTGCTGAGATATTCCATTAAAACCCATACTGATCTATTGTTTTATACTGCAAACTACATTCTGAGCAGCTGGGATGTGTCACACACCCTCACATGATCATAGATACTTAAAGAGAGATGGATGTGTCTTAATCCACATTTTAGGTTTTTTTCTCTCTCCTACAGTCTTACTGCACAGCCTCACTGCCTTGTCCTCATGATTGTCACCTTCCTTCTGTCATGGATTTTGTCCTTCCTGCATCCTCAATATTGGACTTGACCTGGAAGCACCATGGGAACAACTGGGTGTAGGCAGGAGCAGGCAGTCCCACCCAGCAGGCACACCCAGCTCTGGGAGAGGAGGAATGTGCTACATGGGCATGGGCTTCTATTGCAAAAAAATGGCAGTGTCCACAGATGAGAGAAATTCAGTCATGTGTGAGTAAATACAAAGAGCAGCCTCCTTCACAACAGACACTGGGAATGGCATTAAAAATTTTTTGATTTTTATTTCCATTTTAATTTATGCTGTCTGTTAACTATAAAGCTTTCCAGACAGTTTCTTCACATTTTTTTTTTTAAACCACCTCAGTTCAGCTGTCCTTAGCATTGTTACTTCTTTGTTACCTTCCTCTCCTCTGGCCTATTTCCTCATCTTTTTTTTCCTGTATTTATCTCTCTGTTCATTAATTCTCTTTTTAAATGTCAGCCTTGGTAACTGAAACATCCTTCCATTTACTTCCTGGAAAAGGAATTGAAAGTTGTGGAAATAGCAAGGTATTTTCACAGAGTTCCTCTGCTTGTAGAACTTATCCTTTTCTCAAATGGTTTCTCTCTCTCTTTAGTATTTTGTTTGTGAAAATTTAGGAAAATGGGAGTTTTTCATGAGGTGGTTTGCATGATGATGGCATTTGGTGATACAAGGCCATCCAGAGTGGCCTATAATGCATTGCAATATGCTCTTCCTGTTGTTGTCTTTCAGCAATGCAATCCTTAGAATATAAAGATTATATTAGAGATAACTCAAGGCAACCTCTTGTCATAGGCACTACTCCAGTTAAAAGGTGATGAAGGTGTCAGTAGAGTCCAGCTCATTGCTTACCAGAGTGGGATGGAAACTTTTAGCCACCTGATGATCATAGAATGTACCACTCATAAGTACATGGTATGTGATTAGGTAATTGTTTAATATATATTGATGCCTTTCATAACATGTGATCAAGTAATTTAGAGGCTACAAGTAGATGTTGAAAAGGGCAAAGAAAATGTGGATATTGGCACTGAACACCTGTACATAGTGCCATAATTGGTGGAGGTAGAATTTCCAACAGCTTCCATTAGCAGTGTTCCTTCAAGCTTCACTGTAGCTTTCCTTCTTGTTTCAGTTTCCATGCAGCCCAGAAAGAAAGAATTATCCATCAATAGCAATAAATTAAATAAAACAATAAGAATGGATAAGATCTTTCCTTATGTGACCATCATATGTTTAGTGAAAGGGCATTTAATATAAGAATCCTGAATCTGTCCACTTCCTCTGGGGCTGAGCTCAGTGTTGCAAAATAGCCACTTTTTCTCTTCCATCTCCTGCACACCACCTCACAAATAACATGACAGCCACACTCCTGGTGGGTTTCAAATTGCTTATTGGGTGCAGATTTATAAGATAAAAAAAACAAGAAAAAAAGCACAGTTATCACAGGCTGCAGAATATGCAGCACAGCTGTAGATGGGCATTTTAAGGGAAACCATGGAGCAAAAGCCAGCTGCTGCAGGGTGCAGATGGCAAAGCCCAAGCCAGAGTTCAAGTTGCCTTTGTGGCAGCTGTTACACAATTCTCTGCAGCTGCTTCCTACTCCAGCTTCTCAGATTATCACTGAATGCATAGCCCAGCTGATAAATATCTTTAGTATTATGGAGGAAAAATAATTATTTGTTTACAAGATAAGACCTGCTTACGAAGTTTGTATTTGGTAAATTATGAAGCCTGTTTTGTCATACTCTGGTTTTGTGGTTACAAAGTAAGTTTCAGTAGCTAAAGAAGAGGTATTGCAAAACAGTGTTATTAAGCAATCCTGAATTCAGACTGTACAGATACAGCCCAATTCCTGTTTAGTTTTAGATAAGTACATACAGTGAAAGAATAACATTAGCTGAAGTTTTCATGCATGTGTCATAAATTCAGCCCATGGGAAAAATGGGTCACTAATTCTACCATGGCCAGAAAACATGGCAAATAAGTGGTTCATACAGTGCTTACTGGTTGTTTTCTGAAATCATTTAATGCTCAGATCTGGTATAGAGCCAGAAATCCTAGCCTGTATTAATTGCCTGGCTCGTACAGCACACAGCTCCAGCACTGTGACCTGGGGTACTCTAACATATTGATGTTGCCTTTGGGTACAGGACCAGCATGTTTTGCCCTTATCTCTTTTTTTGTGCTTGCAGCTTTTGGTGAGGTCATCTTAGGGATAAGGGAGGTAGGAGGTGCACTTCAAGGTACTACTTTTTGGGTTGTTCAGAACAGGGATCTCATTTGGGAATTCCATTGCTCTCTTCGAGGTCTCATAGCTTAGTTTGCTCAGGAAAAATTAGTTTTTTCTGTGAGTATATAAAGAATGTGTGAGATGAGGGAAGGTGTGGTGAATATTGAGATCTTATTCTGAAATGGAGGTGACCTGTGAGGATCAGATGTGGGTAGAGTTCACAGGGCTGAAAAATTTCCCAAGTCCCCCAGGATAGACAGAGCCCTTAGAGAGCTCTAAGAACTTTTTTTCTTAGAGTTTCAGTTTATCCCAGGGCTGGGACCATTCTGTTTGCAGTGCTGTAACAGTCCTTTGGATAAAATCCTCTTTTCACTGAAACCTGCAAATTCCACCATTGCTCAGCAGGACTAAAGTTTTAGCCTTTATTTTTTTCCCCCTAAATACATAAACGTATGTATACAAAAGAAAGAAATCAGAGGTAGTTCTATATCCAAACCCATATAATAGGTTTGCTTCCCTCTACTCAAACTAAAACTGAGGCCAAGTGTTCAATTTTTATCTAAACTGAATACTGTGACTTTCAAAGACAAATAAAAATGTGGGATTTTTTTCATAATTAATTGGTATTAAATTTTTGCAAAATACATTGTACAATCAAAACTTTTTATTCAGAATATTTATTTGCAGTTAGTAGTTTCTAAATGTCAGTATTTGTGTCCCAGCTGGGAAGCAGAACCATCACAGAAGCAATAGAAAATATAAAATGAATAGTACATTTACTGTGCTAGCAAACTTTAGGAGTGAGTAGATGGATAAATGTGTTTGGAGAAGGACCACACCACTGTATGTTGTATATATTCACTAATTATAAATGTCTTATGCCAGATTCCTAAGAATCCATCTGCGTTTCACCCCCCACCCCTTTTTTTCCTACCTCTCCCAGTGTTCCTTGTACTTTACCTGAATGGAAAGGTAAATACATTACCATTTCCACAGATGACAACAGTGAAATATATTTGTTATTGCTCATCCTTATTCCCATAGTCTGCCCCTTTATTTAACCAGATGAAGTTACACTTCAGAAACTCAGAAAAATCTTCAGTTTATAAATCCTAGAAAGCCCTGATTGTTAGCTTTATTTTTTAAAGTATAAAGCCAAGTTTATTGTGAAAAAATATATTATGGACCTCTGAAAGTATTTTCTTCACATTTTTAAATAAATCTTGAATTAATTTTAAAACCTTAAATAATAAATTATTAAAAAAATAAGAAATATGTTGTATTTTAATAGTCCTAATTCTAATTTCTGATTTTCTTTCGCTCATTTTAAATCTCATAAAATACAGAATTTTTCATAGTCAAACCCTTCATTTACATGTTAAGGAAATAGTGTATCAATATTATAAAATCCTTATACTGTATCCTTCTGAAGGCAATATGTCTTTGCAAAGCTTGTTTCACTATGCACACATTTTAATGCCAGAAGATATAAACATGATAATAGCTGCAAGTATGCAATAAAATTTAGACTGTAAAATATGACTGTGTATTACTAAAAAATTAACAAAGAGTCTTATACACCCATCCCTTGTAAGGAATTAAACAATATAATGTAGACTACACTTACCCTGCAGGTTACTGGGAGACTGCATTTAATGCTTTGTTGTCTCAAATAGAGCTTGACACCTGTTCAATCCAGTCTGCCTTTCAGGTATTTCTAGAGATACTTAAAACCTCTGCACATATATAATGGTTTCTGGCTGAAAACAAAACCATTAACACACTGAGTTTTCAAAACTGTTGGAAGTCTTAGTCATTCCTGTGGCCTGCAGTACTTTGAGGAAAACTCACACTAGCTGGGAACAGCTCAAGAGGTTTTTTGTGAACACTGAGACACACAAAATGTACACACCTGTAATACTCAAAACATGGAAGTATCTGGAAGATAGGCTAGAGTCCATATGCTAGTTCCTCTTTGTTTATATTGCATATAATTGTATTTAGGATTTTTTTGTTAGTAACACTGCACTCAATTTTTAAAATCTTAAAATCAGTGTGATGAGATAGCACAGTTCTATCCTGTGTGGTAACCACACACACACAGACACTCTGGGCCTCCTATTCTCTTGGTTTATTGGAGGCATAAAGGAGCTGAAATTTTGAATTCACAATGTAAAAAATCTTCAGAGTATGTCAGAAATTCTGATTTTATGTTTTTCTGAAAGCTACCCGTCAAACCTTAGAATGTGATGTATTGGTGTTGCTGTTTTGTTGTATTTTTTCTATATTACTATAATCATAGTTCTGCTATTAAAACTATTTTTTTCCTTTAAGTACAATATTATTTTTTTAAAAACATAACTGAGGGAGTTTTAGGTTCAAATCTCCTTTTTACTACTGTTTTTTCACTGTGCAATATTCATACATACAGCATCTGTCCTGAAGATTGCCAACCAGTCTACTCTTGCTGGATCCTCTTTTAACCTTCTAATTCAGTTAAACTCTAAAACTTCCTTTACTACACCAGTATTTTACATGCACAACTGATGGCACTGATATTTTCCTCCTTCCCTATAAGGTGGGATATCACATGATATTGTTGTTATACCACAGTAGTCATCCATTGGAGCTGCACACCTCTTACCTTTGGTAGAATATTTCTCTCTGTTTTTAGAATTAAGATTTAGTGTATGATACACAGATTTGGTATTTGATATACAAACCCTGTACAATATCTTTTGGAAAAGTTTAAGACAGTATGTGACTAGCCAGGGAAAATTCATGCCAAGCACTGCCATGCATGTTTATTTTTGACAAACACAGCCTTTTGTCTGTCAGCTCATTTCAAGTCCTGAGAATTCACTATGAAGAAGGAGCCCCTGTTGACTGGGAACTTGAACTTTGGAGCCTGTGCAAAGCATGAGGAGAGATATTTGTTTTCATACTGAGATGGATGTTTAAGTAATTCACAAGGTAAACAGGGAAAAACTGAAAAATGGCTGGTTTTCTGGAAGAGACTTGGAGTCATTTCCCACTATTACCAAACTTGTTCTCTGTGAAGCTGGCATTTATAATCTTGATGCTGGCACTCGTAGCAGGCTGTTAAGGGCTTTGAAAGATCCGTTGTCATGTTTGCTCATATTCCATAATATGTTTTAGACAGATGATTCCCATGGGTTTTATCCATTTGTCTCTCTCAAAGAAAGAGTGGGATTACCTGCTTGAGCCAAAAAGGATACTCGGCACAGAGATGTTAGAAAACAAGTTATTATTGGGCTGATGATCCTGTTACTGCTGTAATGAAGCTGGCATTACAATTTTTACCTAAGCCAAGAAGCTGAGATAATTTTCTATAAACTGAGATGAGAAAAGTCACAGCACACTTATGTTGAAAAAAAAGAGATTTTTTTCCCCAAGTTTGCTTGTTGAGTGTCTAATTTCTAAATTTGTCCATTAAAATGAGAGATTGATTAATCTGAGTAATAAATTCTGAAACAGTGGGTCTGGAACCTAGATTTATTGAAATTGCTGACCAAATTATTACAGAATTTGTAGCTGAGAAGTTAAACATGCCTTATACAGTGGTATATTTGGCATTTATTTATACATTTTATTTGGCAGTGTATTGAAATAAAACTGCTACAAGAAACCTGTCTTCTAATTTAAATAATTATAGACCTACTTTTTTTATTTTATTTTTTCTGTGAACCTGATGGTAGCAACTGCACACTGTCAGTAACACAAGGCTATCTTTCTGCATAAAATTACTGCCTATATTTTAATCAAGAAATTAAAAGAGTTCAGAGGAAAGTGACAGAAGTAATTAGACTCAAGAAAAGACTTCCATGTGAATAAGAATTGAAAAGTTTAAGTTCTAAAGGACATGAATAAGAAGAGACATGAAGAAGTAGACTTTTAAGGAGTGGACATTGGCCAACTGATATGGGGATTCTCCCACCTCCCCTACTCTTGAGGATCTTTATAGGACCCCAGAAACTGGGAAAAAATATTCAGTCACTTGCTTAACACTGCTGTGTTTGTCCAAAATTTGCCTAAGTCTCTTTAAATGCATACACAGTCTGCACCTTTTACTCCACAAAACCTGGAAGAACCATTTTACCCCCTCCACATTTTCCATATTTTAAAAGTTCACCGTTATAGTTAGGGAGAACCATTGAGACCACTCAGAAGCATTTGTCAGAGCCTGCAATCTACATCTGACCTGCCTGACAAATGACCACAGCCTTCTAAAATCTGCTCTCCCCTCCTTCAGCTGCACTTGAAGGTGATGCCATTGAGAAAACAGAAGCAGAGAAAGGGAGAAGTGAGTCTCAGCTTACCCAGTCTGGAAAGAGCCCAAGGACCTTTCTTCCTGATATGTTGGCATGGCCATTTCTCTCTCTGTGAGGGAAAATTCCCCATTGTCAGTCTCCAGTTACTGCAGAGTTGGTGGCACATGGCCAGTAGATATGTGAGTAAGGATATTGACCTTTCTTATAAGGATTTCATATGGATATGGCAAGGGATGACTGACAATGGATGTACCTGAGCTAAGGCTTTCCGCATCACGTTTCAAGTCTATTGCTCTCCTTAAGAGACAATATGGACATAACTATTGTCTATTTTTTACTGTTATTGTGATACTTGCATGCAGTCAGTTGTTATTTTCTGAACTTGCACAAGTCTTCTTTCATTTGGAATATATGAATGACATTTGAAGATATATTCCATATGAAAAACTGAGGCAATAACACTAGAACACTCTTTCAAGGTACTATAAAAGTCAAAAAATGAGTTTTGTTTGCCCAAGAGAAAAGACCTTTCTGGCCTGATCTGTTACTTTAGAAGTGCCTCAATGTTGATGTTCCAGTTCAGTCATTATATAGGTGCAAACAAAGTACAAAAACCTTTTTATATCAGCATTTTTCTTATCTCTTTAAAATTCTACATTCTGTGCAAGACACTCTTTAAGAAAATGCATCACAGAAAATCAGGTGTATAAAGATATGTGCATGAAGGAGGTGAGCACAACTCCTCATCCCTACACTGCCAGCATTTTTAGTTCTTCCACGATGTCACACTTCCTCTGTCTCAGCCAGGCAGCCAGGCCACACCAGATCATGCACAGATGCATGTGCATGAATAGGTGCGGCTGCAGGGGTGGCAGGAAGCAACCAACGTGAAGTAGGACAGTTGTGTTGATAGCAATGGCAGGTTTGTGTGGGTGAAAGGAGACACATTTAGAAATTTAGGACAACAGGAAACAATGGCTCACTAAAGCCATATGTAAGAAACAGACAGCTCATCTATTAAGTCATGATTCGTTCATGTGCCAAAGCCCCATATCAAAACTCAGAGCAATTACTGTTGAGTCATGCAGACAAGGAGAGAAGCTGGGAGCTGGCACAAGGATTGCCAAGAAGTGATACAGCAGCAATCACCTGGGGTGGGGAGAAGGGAGGTGCTGCTTCAAAATCTTGGGCAAGGCTGAAGGCCACACAGTGAGATCAAACTACCAGTGTTTTTTTTTTTAAAGCAAACATTTTCCATTCTGTCTGGATATGAAGAAAAACATTAAAATATAATAAGCTACCTTCTTTCTGGTGTGCAGCCTGATATATTTGCTTCATTAGGAGTAAGCTGTCCTACTGTGTCTCTCTCTGATACTTGCTGCCAGCTAAAGAAGGAACATGTACTGTGGGAACAAGCAGGAGCAGAAGTGAGGTCAGACAGTGCAGTTTCATGCAAAGCTTGGCCTTTCTCTGGCTCTGGAGAGGCCCCATCCATTCTAGGCGTGATAATCTTCATGCAAAAATCTATCTGCTCACATTTTGTCGTCTCCTTTGCATGGTGACTTTGCAAAACTATGAAAAGATGATTTATGCATGACGTACAAGAGGATTGGCTATGAGTCACAGTCAAGATGAACAAGTTTATTCAGTGGAATGTTCCACGCTACACCAGTTATTATTTGAATTCACTTGATTGAAAATTCCTCCACTGCTCTGCACAGCAAACCAATAAAGCACAGAGTTAACTAAGCTAGCTCAGTTAACTGGGAGTACAGCTACGTGCCTTTAGGAGACCTGTCCTGACACAGTGAGGGGTGAAATGAAGTGTGCTTTGGGGACCTGGTATCTCTCAGGAGAGTGCAAGATGTCCAAGTGTTCTGTCAGCACTTGAGTACTTCCAGGCATGCCCAGTGCAGCAGAGCTTCAAAGCTGATGCAGTTGCAAGGGAGGGAAGCCTCATTCCCTGGCTGGAGGGTACTGCACTTCCTCCTTGGCCTGTTGCTGCTCTTGTAATGTTCCTGTGTGCCAGGATGGAGTCTGTCACTGTAGCCCAGATTTTTGTGGATCTTCAGCATCTGTTCCTTTCTCTGTCAGGAGTGTGACATTCCTGCTGGCTATTTAAAATAAAACTGACAGGCAGCCAGGCTCCTCCTATGTGCATTTATTGTGGCAGCTCCCCATTTTCCTCTTTAAAATACATAGAATTCATAGAAATGCATACATCTTGACATGATCATCTCAGTAAAAAAAAAATTAATACTCACCAAATATATAACATATTGGAAATAGACAAGGTTTAGTAAGATTTTTATTTTGTTAGTATCTAAGAGATTAAATACATTTTTGGGTAATAAATTTCCATTATTACCCTGAAAGAAAAATTATTTTTTTAAGTCATTAGCTACAATAAAACTGATATTTTTATTTTGCAAGCAACTCTGACTGCACAATTTTTGCTTAGGGAGTACTGATTTGAGATTTTAATTATCTGGAAATGAAAAAAATGTAAAATTAAACAATTCATTAAAAAGTCCTTATTATTAGCTTTTTTTACACCTCTGTAGAAAGTTTATGCTGCTGCTGGTGGCTTTGCAAATGAGTCTGTCATTGGAGGAGCCTAAAAAACCTTGGTCTCACACAGAGACAGGGAGATAAAAGCTGTAAAGCTGAGGGTAAGATAGAAATCAATTTATTGGCTACTCTAGACTTCTAATCTTTTTTTTTACCCTTAACAAATAAGAAAGCCTGATTTGAACATATCAGAAATACCTGAAAATATGTGTAGAAGGACTGTGGAAAGATAGATCATCTTTCCTATATTACAGATAATTGATGCAGTTTAATAATTGTATATTGTTTATTTTCTATGTACATTATCAGTGAAAGTGGTAGCTAAGAGAAGTTATGAGGATAATTTTTTTAATAAACCTTATCCATTTAAACTGTCTTCGAGAGTGAGTTTTTATATTTTCAATGTTCGAAATGTGTTTCAAATAAATCCAAATAACATTGCTCATGAAAATCTTTCATCTCACTAAATTAATGAAGAGTTTCTGACTTTCAGATAGCTATTCAAGAATGCATTATGTTGTTATCATAATCTTTTTTCTGTTGGAAAAGTGGGTGTCATGTGAGTCATTTCTTTTTGAGTTGCGTAAGCCAAAGACTTGTGTATGACAGCTGGCTAAATTTGCTTCCCAATTAATATAAATAACACAAATAACTACTTTCCTTAGTAAAAAAAATAAAAAAAAAAATCCAAACCACCTTGCTCTACAGTACATAATTTGCACTCAGATAATAAGGGTACCAAAAAATTACTACCTAGAGTGTGTTGAGATATACAGCATTTCACATGTAACCTGAAAATGAAAAGAGATATACTGTCTCAAACATTTAAATAAACAAGGTTTTCATCCAGGAAAGAGAAGAAAAATTATACAAACAACCTTGGCAGAAAATTTTGAATGGTTAATGCTTGTTTCAAGATGAAAGCATTCAAAATGTTATCAGCAGGAAGAAAGTTTCCAGTAAGAAACTTCAACAACTCTTTAAGAAATGGAAAACTGGTGCAATGAAAGAGTCATGGTCCTGAGAGCAGTAATCAGCCTGACTGTCCCTGTCCCCCTCCCTTGGTGTCCCTGCCCAGCACCCCATGTCAGCCCCCTGGAGCCACCATTCCCTGCTCCAGGGATGCTGTGGCAGGGCTGGTCTCCAGCCCCCACAGCCCTGCCTGGCCATGGCCCTGCTGAGCTGGGCCCCACATCCTGGCCTGGCACAGCCCATCCCCACAGAGGTGCCCAGTGCCCAGCACTGAGGCTGCCTCAGTTCCCTGCTGCTCCTGGCCAGGGCAGTGGGATGGGCTCTGGCTGCCAGACCCTTCCCTGCCAGAGCCCTGGGGACTCCCTGCTGCTCCAGCCCCAGAGAACTGCCCCAGGTGCCAGAATAGGATGGCTGCATCACAGGGCTGCTTCCAGTTCTGCAAAAACACACACCTACATTCTTTGGCCAGATTTCTTCACAGTGCTTTTTGGTTTTTTAATCAACAAATTTATGTTTAAAACACAAACACATTAGAAAGCCTGCCTTCTGAGGTAAAGAGCACATACATGCCAATGCTGGAAAGGCAGAGATTTCCCATCCTTCCCCTCAATCAGAGGAATAGCAGCTGTGAGATTTCGTGGGCCGTTTCCTGACCGGTATCAGATACCTTCATAATCTGTGGTTGTGGATGTATTTTCAACTTCCAACAGAAAACTTCCAGTAGGTGTGTCAAATGAATCACAATGTTCAAGGCTTGCCTAGTGCCTCTAACACAGATTAGAAAGAACTATAGGGAAAGCTGAAACAAGTAAAAACTGCAAAACAGAACAACATCCAGTGCCCCAGCAGCAGCCTCAGGAGGAGTGGAAGGATGTGCTCCCCACAGCTGCTCTCCATGCTCTGGCCAGGGCCACACAGCACATCTTCATCCCACAGGTTAACTTCTGATTCTAGCTCAACCTCTTGTCAGTGAGGTCACCCTTCTGCAGACCTATTTTCTACCCAGTCAGTGTCCCAGTTGCAAGACTGCACAATATTTTCACATCCTGGGTGCAAGACACTGCATTTATTTTTAGTGAGCTTCATAAGATTTCTCCTTATGAGATCTCCAGCCTATCAGCATTCCTCTTCAAGGCAACCCTGTCTTCCTGCTCACAGACTGTTCCTCCCACTTTGGTGCTATCTGCCAACTTGTTGAGGGTGTGTTCCACCCTATCATCCCAGTCATCAACAGACATCAGTGTTGAACAGTGTTGACCCCAGCTTCAGTGCCTGGGAAACACCATCAATAACTAGGCACCAACTTTACTACAAACACCATGAGCTCATTTCTGCACCCATGTTACAGTCTACCTGTCTGGAAGAAACCTCCTCAGTTTGTCTGTTAAGATGCTATCAGAGAATGTGGCAAAAATCTTGCTAAAGTCAAGGTCAATGACATCTACTGCTCTCCCATTGTTCACAAGGCCAGCCATTTCATCACAGAAGATACTCGTGCTAACCAGGCATGATTTGTTGTTCATAAATCCATTATGGCCATTCACAGTCCCTTTCTGGGCCTTCATGCACTTGGAAATGGCTTCCAAGTTAATTTGCTCTGTAAACTTTCTCAGGAACTGACTTGGGGCCAAGTGTCCTGTAGCTGTTCTATGGATAGAGCTTCCTTTGTGCACTTATGAAAGTGCCTTTTTCTCAGCACTGGGAAACTCCCCCAACCATCACTGCCTTTCAAAGCTTATGGAACCTGGTTCTGCAATACAACCAGCCAGTTCCCTCAGCATGTGATCTGCACCTCTGGATATCTTTACATCCAAAGTGCTTAAGTAGGCCATAACAAGATCCTCTTTTGGTATGGTAGTGCATCTCTCCCTCAGACTCAATCAGCCAGCAGAGACCTAGAGATGTATGGGGAAATAACTGCTCAGGAAGGACTGAAGTGAAGGAAGGCACTTATTTGTGGTTTTCACATGCTTTTTCAATCACCCCACTCAGCAGTCAGTCTTGCTGACCAGGTACCTACAGAAAATGTTTTTTACATTTCTCACCAGGTTTAAATCCAGCTGAGCTTTGACTTTTCCCTGCATGCCTGGGCAATGCCTCTCCACTCCTCCCATGTAACCTGGCCCCAACACCACCTTATGTACATGAGCTTCAGTGATATGCTCTGCTTTCAACCAAACTGGCTCCCAGCTGAGCTAGATTCCCTGCTAAAACATATTCAGGAGTTTTAGACAAAACCAAGCTATTAACTTGTTATATATATGTTGCTTTTTGGTTATAAAACATGTAGATAGTAGCAACAGCTATTTTCAATAGCTTTGATGTGCACAAATCAAAAATATATTTTCTTTGTCTTCCAGATTTGTCAATAACAATAATGCTAAAAAAATTAAAATACCTATCTACATTTTTTTTTCTTCCTATATTTCTCATATTTACTTCTTACAACCAAGTATCTTGGTTATAAGACTTGGTTATAACCAAGTCTTTCCTGCTTCCTTTGTACACAGATGTATAGATAAAGTAACATGCCATCAGCCTGTGTGAGTAAAGCATGGTAAGTCATCCAACAAGTAACACACCTCTACAATAGTCATCCTAACTATTTTATTGACTAATAGAAATTCAAATTGCTTAACAGTTTTATCTTCATTAGTCATCTATTTAATTTTAGTCTTGTCTTTTATTCTGGTACATCTTATATCTAATACTCCTAATGTGTTTTTATGTACCTAATATGTTCTAATACACCATAGTACAGGATACAAGAGTTGTGCTCATAAAAGCTATTGGGTCACTGATTGGTAGAATCAGACACGTTTTCATGCTTTGTTACGACATCATAAGTCAACCACAAATGGCATCCTCTCATTTACTGTTTTGACTGCCATGTAAAATGAAAAAATCATGAAAAAACTTACAAAATAATTCCAAAGCATTTTCCTACAAGGATTGGAAAAATCCATAGAAACCAAATCACATGAATCATGAGAGAACACATAATTATCTTTCATCTCTCTTATTGTCTGTGTTAATGCAATGAAGGTTTTTCACCCTATGAACTGTAAATATCTTTAACCATGCATTCTTCCTTCCATCACCTCCTCACATCTCACAGACCGAGCAGGAGGAGGATGTGTCATTGTGAAAGCTACACAGGTAGCACTTCAGTAAAGACAGCAATTGGGAGGATTAATTTTTCATAAGTGATGTGTGGTGACTCAGTGCTTCTGTTTGGAACTAGTCCACCTTTAAGATGAGAGCATGACAGAGAAACCATCTCTCCCATCCGAGTGCCCATGGCCAGACTTGCATTCTCCTTTTGGCTCTGCTGTGTCACATTGACCCCAATGGTCCTGGAGGTGTGAAGGAAGTGTTTCAGTTAAACAACCCCAATCCTAAAACTGACAGCAATTTATGAAAGTGTCAGATGTAATTTCTTTAAAAGATACATAGAATAAGTGGGCTGCAAAACGTTACAAAATCCAGATACTTTCACAATGTTAGCTTGTAGCTGCAAGTCAAGTCTGTACCTGAGCTAAAAGACCTAGGGATGTAGCAGTCAGTCTTCTGAATCCCCTGAGCTCGTACCAAGGGGAGGTGGAGATGGGGGTCAATGCCAGTCAGCCTAGAGATGCCTCATTCAGATTCCCATTGCAGATCTTGAGGGATAAATGTAAACTGTTCAGTAAATATTGGTAAATCCAGACTTTCACCCTTGGATGTGCTATGGTAAAATCAAAGATGTATAAAATTCAGAGCTAGAAATGGATTATCATCAGATGTATTAATGGCTGAGTCATTGCAATTAAAATCTCAGAAAAGAAAAAAGAAATTGTATATGTTTGACACCTGCAGTGGGTATCTGAGACTGACCAATAAAGACAAGATTTTTCCTATGTGCTCTTAAGAAATATATGAAGCAGTTATTTCTGGAGTGTTAGATACATATTTTATTTATGATTATTGAGGCTACTGAAACTCTAAGGTATGTTCACCCACATATTTTTCTACTTTCTCATACTGATGCATCCCAGATCTCATCACTCACTATGCACAGAGATGGGGGACACCAGCCCAAGCTGTGGGTTCTCCTGGGGCCAAGGAGATGAAGGCTCAATTCTATTTTTTTCCAGAAATCATGATCCTAAATAATGCAAAAGTGCACATATGCTTTTGGGAGTAGAGGGTGGATCAGCACTCATGTTACAAAACTCTGGATGAATATTAATGTATTTATGGTAAAGCAGGAATCTGGATCCCCTGAAGATGCATGAGGTAGAAGTAAGGTGGATTTCTAGCCTCACTGTTCTCCTTTCAGGATTAATACTCCACTTCTTCTTCCAAATATTGAAGTGGGAGCCTTATATCCATAACTTCCCAGGGTTGGATCAGCAGAGCTTTTGCTGGTGTTGCTCAATGGAGGCTGACAATGCGACATTGGCACCATGTCCATGTCACCTGGGCAGGAGGTGGAGCAGGTGAGAAGTAGATGCCAGGATGCCACATGAAGCCCAAGTGCCTGGACCCTCAACCTGAACCAGCACATGTTGGGTATTTGGTTCTCTGCTGCTATTGTAAAGTGGGACAATCCTTGCTTCCTGAAACTCTCATCAGTTTACTAAATCACCTTGGATTTAGCGTGCTTCACATTGCTCAGAGAGACAGGGAAGGCTGATCCTGATGTGCCTGTGCAGGACCAAGAACATGCATGAACAGTAAAGCTGCTGATCCCAGAAAGTGCCAGAATGATGATGTGCTCCATTAGCTCATCCAATTGAAAGAGTGAGAATGGTATGAAGCATCTTGGATGGGATGGTGCTGCATCCTAGATCAGTAGAGCCAAGGGCCAAGTTTACCTTGCAGACTGACATGTACACTAGCTAAATGCCCCCAGAGACATGATCTTGATACTCATCAATTACTTTTCAGGAAATAAATGTATAAAATATTCAATAAAGTTACACTCTTCACTATATAAGTAAATTATTAAACAAAATAAGAAAGTAAGAATAACCCTAAATCTCAGACTATTGGTGTAAGGGTGCTGCATAGAACAATCAAAATTTTGCTGTAGTTTTGGTGCTGGCCATTCACTAACACTGCTGAGGTATAGAGGAGATAGACCTCTGCCCCTGGTAGACCAGAGTCTGAACCCAATGCTGAGTGTGACTAGCAGTATTTTCTATAATTCAGACTGCTTAAGTGAGTTATGGACCCCAAACCTGCTCAAAGTCAATTGAAAGGTTTCCTTTGCTAGGATGCATTAATTTCCAGTAGAGACAGCTGTGTTAACTGGCTGTATACATTGGTTAGGGTCCCTTTTCCCTACCCTTTTTCTGGAAAGTTCCACTGACTTGAAGGTCCCAAATGAAGAGAAGACACAAAGTTGCTGATATGGTGTCACTGTTTTCTAGAGCAATCATTGCTTCTGCTCTGTCCTTCTGGACAAGACCCTCTGTAAAGTGTTCATATGCTTATACTCACCTCTGATGCTTCTTGTGTTTGAGGTGGTTGTTTACATCTTTGCCACACTTCCAGAGATTACTGAGTTTTCACTTGACTATAATCTAGATGTGGTTGACAATGATAAACAGCACTTGGTAACCTGAGATTATCTAAATACTCTTTATGCCTGACCAGAGCTCCGGCTCTCCCCAGAAATTCTACGTTTGTTCCACTGAACATGAAAGTCTTTGTGGCAAATGCAGATATTCTTTTGATGGGTGTTACATGAACTCCTTTAAAAGAAATTGAACACGTGATTTCCAATAAGAAAATGAAACTGGACGTATCTTCTTTGGTAATAAGAACTTTTAAGCTGATAAAAGAGAAAAAAGGGCACAAGTGACCTTGAAAATTTGACACGTTATTGTTGTGTATGCTGTGCCAGATTTCTGACTGTGAAGAAGATGACTAAAAGCCTCCTTTTTTTTTGCTTTTACTTCAGTCTGGTTGACAGTATTTAGCTCACTTCTTTTCCCTTCTGAGGCCAGATCAAGCTGACACTTGTTTAGTTTTATGACATGAGTAACTAACTCCACTTGCCTCAGCACCACCAGGCATTACAAAACCCAGGGTTCTCACCAGCTTGTGGATGATAACGTTGATCACCTTTGCTGCAGGTCTGAAATGAGTGAGAAATCTGAGAACTGCTAGAGCAGATAGCATGGTTTTTCATGCTAGTTTACATGACCATCAGCCTCGGCTGCTCAGAGCTTTCCTCCCAGCCTCTGCTGCCCTGGCAAACCTGGCAAAATTGGATAGAAATTGTATAAAGTGGTACAAAGAACCAATAGAAAACTATTTTCTTTATGTTTAGTAAGAGTCATTCCATGATCATTTATTTCCTGGGATGAGCTTCCCATGGAAGCAGAAGGAGACAGCCTTGCAGGTGTGGGGGTGAAGGCTATTTAAGACTTTGGGAGAGGAGAGTAGGAACATAACAGCCCAAACCTGATGTCAGTTTAAGTTGCTGTAATACCTCACCCAATACACAAAATATTACCTAAAATTACTTTCAACTGTTATTAGACTCATTACCTTTCATATAGATGGTTTCTCTGAAACAACAGAGCTTTCTTTTTCATCTGTAGAATTTATTCTGAGCTGTTACTACTAACAGCTATGTTTAACTATGTTAAACTATGCTTGGTGAGGGGAATATCAGTGGTCTCAAGAATACAAAAGAAAAAAACTGTCTTAAAAGCTCCAGGCTGTTCTAGTGGTAGTGAAGAAGTGGTTTGAGTTTTGGTTTGTTGTTTTTGCAAGGCAGCCCACAATATTAAATTAAGCAGATCCATCAGAGTCATAATATACCCCTGCAGTTTAAAGTATGCAAAAAAAGTAAAGCAATTGACCTAACAGTGTTCTTTCAATTTTCTACTAATTTTCATTTATAAGAACCAACTGGTTTGGCTCCAAGGCACTGTAGAAATTAGTAAGTCATTTAGAAAACTTGAAATGACTACATGAAGCAATAAAGTAATGAGGGTTTGGATCTGAAACATGAAGGGGTTTTAGATGCTTTAAATGAAAACTCACTCAACAGTATCATCTGAACTCCTCCTTTGCTTCAGTGTATTTTCTGCCCAAAAGACTAACTTTTCCACTGGAATCCATGGGTTCCTGGATTTCCATCTAAAGATGCTCATACTACCCACTGTAGTACACCACACTTAAAACTCAGTAAGACTCACAAGAGTCTGTCCTCTACCTGTCCTAATGCATGACCCATCTGAAAGTCCTTCCAAAGCACTGTGCTTTTTCCTAAGTCTTGGCACCTGTCCTCCTAGCCCAGATGGCTACTTTCTTA
Source organism: Parus major (assembly GCF_001522545.3). Lineage (NCBI taxonomy): Eukaryota > Metazoa > Chordata > Aves > Passeriformes > Paridae > Parus > Parus major. Next base: position 84,391,568 of record NC_031770.1, on the reverse strand, counting down.
GCTTGCTAGTTTCTTTCTGTCCTGTTTTTAGGATCTACATAAATACCTACAGGCTGAAAGTGGTGTTAATTAAGGGTTTGAAGAATTAAAATCAATGTGTAGCTAATCCCCACCAATGTTTTTATTTGTCCTAAAGTCTTTGGGTATTTCTGGTTTTGCCAGAACAATTCTTGGGGCACCTACAGTTGTTATTTTTTTGTGGACTAAAGTGGGCTTCTCATTACCTTAAACTGTTTGGATCCACCTGCTAGTAGTCTTTCCATCTAAGTCCCAGTCCAGTGTGCAGGTACAGAAGATGTTTACTAGAGCCATGTCTTTATCTTACACCAAATATTATTAAAAGTTGCATTATGAAAAGTTCTTCAGTGGCTCTGAGCTCTGATTTCTCAGACATCAGTAGTTTTCATGCCCAGACTATGCTTTTCTTTTAATATTAAAAAAAAAAAAAGTGGTTTTGTCATGTTCTTAGTCTTGATTTTCTTGCATAATTTGACTTCAGAGAATAATTGGAGACTAGAAGGCAATGTTTCTAGTATAAATATGTCTCATAAAATTATGTCTTTTCTTCACTGTTTAATTTTCCTTTTACACCCTTCAGATTCATTATTTTCCCCTCTTCTTGATTTTCCTTTAAATGCATTTTCCTGAAAACATGACAATACTGCCAAGGGAATCTTTGCTTTTCTTGACATTGAATTGTACCTCTGATTTTAGCTATTCTCATAAAACAGAAAGAATATTTGTGCTGAAGAGCAGAGACCAACAGGAACATGAATATCAGAGCTTGGAACAGAAATATCACCAGAAATCAAATCTTCTTTAAAATGCTCTCGGTATGAGGAACAACACACTGAATGTGGAGGAAAATTCCTCTTGCCTAACTATGCTCTAGACTTCCATGAAGACTTTATTAAATTTATTTTTGTCCCCACATCCAAGCTGTTTCAGTTTAGCTTTAAAAACTGAACGTGCTTTCATAGACATTTACGTGACTGGAGTGCTTAGTTTAGGTCTCAGCTGCAGGCAGATGAGCAATTCTAATGCTACAAGGACAAAAGACATGTATGCAGGCAGAGAAGGTTAAAATTAGATGGGCTGTTTGCTACTTGTCACATGCTGTTTTAGATTGCACCAGCAGCTCCATGTATACTATGCTATAAAAAGATTAGTCAAAGCCAGTAAAAGGAAAACATTGAAATTGTAACACACGGGAAAGGAAAAATAAAAATAACTGTGTGCCATTAACAGTCCAAATATTTACCCTCAACACTTCTTAAAAAAATCTTTTTAGTGGTATTTTTCCCACTTTATAAAAATTACAAAGTTACGGCATTTAATTATAGGCCAAAAAATAAAGGGGGGGAAAAAAGAAAAGAAAATTTTTTTAAAAAGTGAATATATTAGAGTACAATGTTTCAACAGAAAGGATAAATAGTTAAAATTCCTGTGCATGATCATCCATGGAAACCTGTTTGAATTACTGATTCTCATAAAAGAGATGTGTACAGTAAGACAAACCACGGTGACACACAATTGCATTAAACAGACACAGTAAATTTCTCACAGCACTTGTAGTGTATAACTCGAGAATTGGGAGGCATTGGGGCAGAATCTTGACCTGACAGAATTCTAGCTGCTTGATAGGGTTGATTTAGTTAGAAGATAATTCCAAATATTAGGGAAAACACTTCACATTCCTGTCCTATATGTAAAAATAAAAACAAAACCAAAAAATATATGTAAAAATAAAAACAAAAAAATGTTTTGAGATCATAGTTTTATCTAATTTTCTGTCTTTTCTGAATTAAAAAGTCCAGCATTGTATTGTGACTTTTGCAATATGCGGATTTTATCAGCATTTTATTAACACATTAAAAAATAAAGAGTCATTTCTTTGATTTTTGGATGATATTTGAGAAATCAGGTATTAAAGTATCTGTGATAGTTATCTATAGGATTTTTTTTAATTATTAATTTTCACTACTGCAGGAAAAATGCTGGTTCTAATGGCTTTAATGAAAAGTTTTTGCCAAAATAAAAAGGTGGTTTTTTGATCTAAAAAATCCTAGTAGTTAATTCAGAAATACAGAGTCACATACATTGCAAAAACATTTTAAAATTATTTAATATCTTGCTAACTCTTAGTTTTCAAAACCATTCTTTCTTTAAGAATTTTTTCTGTGGTTTTATTTCCACAAGGATGAATCAGTTATTTGAAAACTACCTTTTAGTACATTTATAAATGGGTTAAGAGTAAACTTTGTTTATACATTTGATTCTGGCTTTTTCTAGTAGGTGGAAATAGCCAGATATTTCTATGTAAAGTCCACATTTAATCAGAATGTATAGTCAGAAGAAAGGCCCACTGTACTCAGTGTAGTGAAAATTCAATTTCAAAATTGAATCAGTTCAGATTTCAGTAAGTGAACAGACAAATAAATTAGTTCCATGTTAAAAACAAAACCAAAACTAATAAAGCAGGCTGGGAATCCATTATTGGCTGCACCAAATCCCCTTGTAAAAAGTTTTCTATGAATAAAAGTTGTAGGTCTTGCCTGAACACTTAGAGAATGTAAGGACAAGACTGGAAAGGAGAGAAAGTGAGAAGACATTGTAAAAGGTCAGATTAGTATTGTTTTGAAGAAAATGAGTTTACTGAACTTGCATCATTTGACAGAAAATGTCATGTTTTTTTCTACCATGTTCAGACAGTGCAGGGAAATGGCAGAGTATGTCACAGATTGTTCCCACTACCCTTTTTATACGCTATGAATTCAGATCCTTACTCACATGGACTCCTTTGAGGCTCAGGAGGAAGGTAAGGTCTAAAGATGAGTAATGATATCTAACACAGACTGCAAAGTGAACTCCTTACATGCTGACTGGTTACTACTACTTAAATGGGCAATGAAAATAGTGTGAAAAAATACACTTCACCATAAATACATACAGCATTTTTAAAATTGAAAGTAATAAACTGCTAAAGGGATTAGAATAATAAAGAGAGGAATAATTTCTCTGTTTACTAGGGTACAGTGTACTCTCTAAACATCCTTCCTTGAATAGTAAACAGTTTCAAATGCTTTAAAAATATCTAAATAAGAAATGGGAAATATCCAAGATTTAGAAAGGGAAAATAGTAAGAAATTACTTAAACAGTTATTAATCAACAAACTGATAACACATTCTTCAACTGCATATATCAGGTTCTCTATTTACAACTCCATTACATAATCTAATCAACATATCTTAAAATATGTGCATGGTCAAGATTAGCAGATGGCCATCTTTCTCGGCTCAAAAATGCCTTCAAAAGCTGGTCTCTGAATAGCAGTTGGCAGAAATATGCAGATGGCTGAGGTAACTTTAATATACATCCATTACTGATGCTGAATTAAATGGAATAGATAATTATGCATCATAATCACTGATGATTAATTACGAACAACAGACATAAAATATATACGTTTCATATGTTAGTTCTTCAAGCGGACTGCTAAGGCAGCTGGGCATTGAATAAAAAGATTAAAACCCAAATGATATATGCTGTTGGCAAGAACAAAACCAAGAAAAAAATCCATAACTAGTCAATCAGCAGGTCAAAACAACAGATATCTCTTGCATTGTTGCCTGAAGGTCAGTTGTCTGTGACTCTGATGGCATGTCAAGAAGAGTGATTTGCTTCAGCTGAAAAGAAGCCTGCTCATAATTGAAATATAGCCAGTCTGCATTAAATTTAGATCCCTTTTCTCCCTCAGAAAAACAGGAGACAGTCTGTATTGTGTGCCCACAATCATAATAAAGAACATGACAATTGAGCATGTATCAGAGAGATGAAATATCTTTAGGCTACCTGTGGTTGGACCAGAAAGATATAGCAGTGGTTCCTGAAACCATTCAAAACAGTCATGGAGGTCATTAAATTACAAATTCCATTCTGGACTCCTGTATCATCTATAGCACTCTGTCAGGACTGCAGAACAAATAGATGTCTATCCTTTACCTTGGCCTACCACACCAATGCTACCTAATGCCAACATCGCACACCCCTTCAGGGTCTCAGAATCCTATTTCAGGCTGCTTTAGTGGTATCAGAGTTTGTGTGTCCCTTTAATGTAATGTAATGTAATGTAATGGATTTCTTCCCCAAAATTGCAGAATCTAAACATAAACACAGCATCATCGAGGTGATTCTTCAGCTAAAACAATTTCCTTTTTTGATGAGAGGCTCATACTGTATTATCTACATCCTTACTGAAATACATGTTAACAGAGAACAAGGAAAACATAGGGATTAAAAAATCAATGTCTTTCACTAAACTTTTATTAGAGGAAGTTTTATAAGAGTATGCCATGTTTCCTTTTTCAGTAAGGGTGTTTCCCTTCCCCTTTAACAAGCAAACATCAATTATACTCATCAAAAAGGGATCTAATGTGTCTACACCACCTTGTTTATTATATCAGTTTATCTGCGGCGTAGTAATTACTGTAGCATCTGAGCACAGCATCAGCAATGACAACTTCACCCTAGTGTGATGAACAACACATTGATCACTGACATGAACCTCTGCCCAAGTCCATTTCAAATGTTTGCTGGCATCTTCCTGGTCACCAGCCTCAATTAAAAATTCTACTTTTGTCACTACAGAAGGGACATACTTCAGACCCTGAATATTTTTCAACAAATAACCCTATCCTGGTCCCATAGAATTCCTCGGTCTGAGTTTGTGGTTCTTTTTTCAGCCAGAAGTCTGAAAAGGCAGAGTAGTGGATTAAGATAGTCCACACAGGAGCTGCCAGAAGAAAAAGATAGTTGGGTACAAAGAGCCATGGTACTTACCTGTCTACTAACATAGATTTCCTATTGGAAAATCAAGTTTCAGTAATTGTAACACTATCAAACTGCTCTAAAGAGTATTGAAAGCAAAGACTCCACTCTGCTTCAGGTTTAAACATCTTCTGGTTTTATTTAATTGTAGTTTCTAGGCATACCTATTTTGAAATTATGTGTTCTTAGAGTATTTGGAAAACAGTGAAATATCTTCACTTTCTCAACTTACCATGTCTTATAGCCATTGTTTTTTCTATTGCTTTCTATTCCCCATCAGTCTACTCAGACTTACAATAAAATTTCCTTGAGAAACTTCACTTGAGAAACATCAGGAAGACTGAATGCACCCAGCTACTCAAGAGAGTAAGATTAAACCATCTCCACTAAATTGGTGCAACTCCAGTTGAGAAGGAAGACACCAGCTCGTAATTTCAAAAACAGCTGTCTTCTTGAGCAATTTTACGCTAAAATGCTGGATTAATGAGTTTGATATATGATTTCAGTGGATTGCATCTGACTAACTGGTCTCATGGCTTATAGCAATACTGCATAAGAGTACATGAATGACACATTTTTTTATGTACTTTTGTAGTGTTCCAATTTGTTCAACTGCCAGATGATAGAAAAATAAAACTGGGGATATGGAGAGGAGAAACTGAAATGGGTATTTAAATCCCTTGGACTGTATTATCATTCTGACATTTTAAGACAATGTATAATTGTGAAATCTGAATTTCATGAATGTTACAAGAGTTTTGCAATTTAATTTAATCTTTTTGGTATGTGAAGGCAAGGCATGTTACCAAACACAATTAGTTTTCAGTGATTTATATTTTGTGACTTCTCTACATAAAGGAGAGATATAAATTATGTTTATGGACCTGAAACTAAAATTCCTATCTTTATCTTCAGAATAAAATATACTTAAGACTATTTAACATCTAGTTTAAACATCTTGTTTTAAATGGCTCTTTGTATTATCTCTTTTGTATTACACCTTTATGTAATTTCATCTCTGAAATTTATAATGCATACAAATTTACATTAAAAGTTTTATTAAAAAGATAAGACAATATTTGTGATAGATAGCCAGTTTCACTATAAAGTATTAATGATTTTCTACAGAAGCAGATAGCAGTGGTTAAATTTAATATATTTTTAAAAATTTTTTTAGTTTTTAATTTAAAAAAATAATTTTAATTTTAGGGGTTTTTTTATTAAATCATTAAATAAATAATCTTAGCCATGTAGAATTTCTAAGCAAGAACTCTGTTAGGGGAATGCATTGATTTAATTGCACTTTTTATACTCTTAGTCAAAATGCCAAAGGTATGCTCTGAATAGTATGTTTTCTGATGGCTTGATTACTTGCTTGTTGATTTTGTCACTCATCTGGAAATATTCTTCTGACATTTAGCTTTACTCTGTTTGCTTTTTAAAGTGCCACGTGATTTGGATAAGGCAAAGAAAAGAACATGAAATAGGAAGCATGTGGAATTAATTATTTAGTGTGTAAAACTACCTTTACATTTAACTGAGTTAGACCTGATCAGCTGGGGTTTTTAAATTACTACTGGCTATGGATGTGGATGGTGCACCTTTTGGATTCATCTGCCCTCTGCCTGCCCTCTGCATTTGCTCCCAGTGCTGCCAAGAGACCTCCTCACATTTCCCTCAGAAGTTCCAGTTCAGCACTGACTGTTTGAATAGTCAGGCTAAGAGTTTAAGTCACCACAATGTCTGGACCAATAAAAAGGTGCAGTGCTAATAATATACTACTGAAGCTAACACATGTCACTGCAGATGAGAAGTCCTCATGGGAGCTATTGCTGCAGAGCATGGCAATGCCTTACACAGAGGCTTTGGAAAGGACACATTCCCACAGCTAAGCTTTTATGTAGTCTTCAGAATTTAGCGTGGGCAGGTCATACTCTGGCTAAATTACACTGTTCAGTGATGATGTTCCCATCCAGACATAAAATGCTTTGGTCATACAAACCCTGACAACATTGTGCAAGATCTAGGTGGGAGCTGTCTCAATAGAAGAGCAGAGCACAAATCCTAACATGCTCTGAGTTCTGCACTGGATGGCTAACCATGCTGGATCTAAGTTAGCATCTGCTTTGACCTGTCTAGGCTTGTTCAGCAAACAGAGAAGCTGGCCTGCAGGCCTGCTTTGTGAAATTTCACAGAGGGAATTTCAGTGCTGGATTTGGTTGCAACAAATGGTTTGTTTGGGGTAATATCTTCAACATAATAATAAGTTTGGAGAAGAGAAGGCTCTGGGAGATCTTATAGATTATAGATTAGGCTCTAAAGAGGGCCTAAAAAAGAGCTGGAGAGGAACTTTTCACAAGGGCATGTAATAATAAGACAAGGGGGAATTACTTTAAATTGAATGACAGTAGGTTTAAATTAGATATTAGGGAGAAATTCTTTACTGTGAGGGTGGTGAGACACTGGAACAGGTTGCCCAGAGAAGCTGTGGATATCCCATCCCTGGAGATGTTCAAGGCCAGGTTGAATGGGGATTTGAGCAGCCTGGTCTAGTGGAAGGTCCTGCCCATGGTAGGAGGCTTGGAACTTGGTGATCTTGTAGGTCCCTTCCAACCCAAAAAATTCTATGCTTCTATAATAACACAGTTACATTTTGTACTACAGAGTGGACTTTCAGCAGTTATTACTGGACATGGATGCACAATTTTCCAAAACAATTTCCTATCATGTTACAAACAGACTGCATTCTATTAATTTCACTGTTTAGTGGTTAATATCAGCAAATAGTTTCTATTTCCTAGGCAATCAGGGGGGAAAAAAAGCAATTGTAACATCATATTTCAAATCACTTCTACTTGTTCCTGTGTGGATCGACATGACAGAGGAGAAACATTACACTCATGTCCTTAAAAATATTATTTCTAATCTACTACATAGCAAATTATAAGAATTAATAAATTGTCTCAAGTAAGTAAATTGAGAGTCTTCCATCTCTTTAAGTCATAGCTCACTTCCCACAAGGTCTCACTAGATCAGGTATTCAGGTTTCACTGTGGTGCATGCCACCCAAGTGGAAGCGGAGAACTCAGAATTGGCACTGCAGAACTCCTCACCACAGCACCGTGTCTCACGATCTGAGAGGTGCAGAACTAATGAGCCGTTTCCCAGTAATGTTTAGACACATCATAGCAAATGATTGCAATTTAAATATTTCCTATTGTTATACTGAACACTATGTCAAGACAACAGATGTGCTGATTCTCCCTCTCCAACAAGCTAAATTAACATTCATCCCTCTCCCATTGCAAGAGGCTGGTGCTGCATTACCGCAGCCTATTTGAACACTGTCGATAATTTAAATGCAGTCAGAGCCAAGATGAGATAAGAAAATGGGTAGAGTCATGTTTCCAGTTGCTGCTTTGCAAATCACAAAGCAGAATCTCTCATTTGAAAGGAAAAAAAGAAAATCGAGAAAACCCCAAAGTAAAAAAGCAACAAAGCAATTACAACAAAAAGGAAAAACTAGAACAGGAACTGCCACATCGCAGAATTAATTACTGTGTCTGTCTGAGTTCAAATGTCAAATTTTCTACTTGAATGGTGTCTCAAAGATGCTGAATATCACCTTACAATTTCTGCACTGTTTTCTCCTGCCACCTTTTACCAGGAGTATGTGCCAGAAAATTAGGCCCAAGGTTTTATTTAGAGAAATACAGGAGGATTTATATTAAAACAGAGTGATTATAGAGATAATTTAATATATTGCGCTGTCTTTTCATCTGTACTCATGCCACCAAAGTTATCTTTAAAGAACTTGGATTAAACTTATCCAACATGGGTAAAATTTGTTGCCAGTACTGTGATGCTTGAGGATTTTAAAATACATTTTAGTTGCTAAAAATTTATGTACTTTTTTAATGCATAAAATAAACTTTTCCTGTTAATGAACACTAACCTCCATAACAAAAGTAATTAAAAATACACTGTGATCATAATCCATTAGAAAACAAATACAACAACCAAAATAAACTATAAAAAGTGAGAAATTTAGTGGATATATTAATTTCTGTATGTTTTCTGTGAGAGTTTAACATACCCTCCTCCAACTAATAATACAAAACTTTCAGAAGACCTTTATCCATATTAAAAGCAAACTATATTACTATAAATTATATCCTATAAAATATGGAGCCATAGAGTCAGAGAATGGCTTAGCTTGGAAGAACCTTAAATATTGTCTAATTCCAATCTCCTTGTCTTTCATGATCATCGTAATCAAGTAGTTTGTGTTGGAAGGGACCTTTACATTCATCTAGTCCCAACTCCTTGCTGTGGACAGAGACATTTTCCACTAGACCAGGTTTCTCAAAACTCCATCCTACCTGGCCTTGAAGACATACAGGCTCGGAGCATCCACAGTATGACTGCTGGTTCTTAAGTATGCTAAGAAAAATGTAATTTATAATGCAAAAGCTTATTATTCCCAACAGTTTGGATTTGTTATTAGGAGTTGCCAAATGGGAAGTCCAGCAGAGGCAAATCTGTCTCAGTCCCACATCCCACAGGGGGCTGAGCACATACATCTCCATGGCTTGTGCCAGGGCACTAAGGTGCCTGACTGACCCTGTTCAGCCTCCCTGAAGTTCTCCCCACCTACATATGGCCAAGGATGTTATGATAGCCCTGCGAGATGCTCAGTGCTCAGCGCTGCCCCAGTGCCCTCCATCTGCCCTGCTCTGGCTGGAGCACTGGAATGTGGTCTGGCTTCCAGGATCTGCCCTCACAGACCCTGCAGGAATGGTCTCCTACTCCCAAGAGGAGGCCTCATGGGGACACCAGGGTGGGAGCTCCATTTCCATGACTAGATTATGCATCTCCATCTGCTGTGGTTCCTCTGTGCCTCACTTTGTCCAATCAACCTCAAATGGCAGGTGTGGCACCAGGGAACAGTAAGATGTGACCTGCTACAGACACCTCTGCAAGCCCCAGTGTTTTTCAGCAAGTGCTGTAACCCTACAAATACAATGTCAAAGCTATTATGGCTTAGAAACTATTCTGTTAATTCCAGTTGATTTTCCAATCACATTTTCATAGCATTATTTGTGGGAATATTTAGATTATGTTATGTTATGCTACCTACAGCATGGTCTTCTTTCTCTTTCCCAATAAGTATTCAGCCTTGAGTATTCTCAACAGTTCTGTTCTGATTTAACCCCTCTTGGCAGCCACTCATTCGCCTCCCCACCAGCAAGATCAGGGAGAGAAATGGAAAGGTAAAGGATAAGAAAATAATAAAACTCATGGATTGAGAGAAAGCCAGTTTAATGGAGAAAGCAAAAACCACATATACAAGTAAAGCAAAACAAGGAATTAACTCAGTGCTTCCCACAAGCAGGCCAGCGTTCAGTCATCTCCAGGAGAGCAGGGCTCCATCATGGGTAATGGTGACTTGGGTAGACAAACAGCATCACTCCAAATGTCCCCTTCTCCTCCTTCTTCCTCCCTCTTTATACACTGAGCATGATGCCACACGCTCTGGAATATCCCTTAGGTCAGTTTGGGTCACCTGTCCCAGCTGTGTCTCTTCCCGATCTTTCATGTAGTCCCAACCTCCTCACCAACGTGGCAGAATGAAAATCAGAAAATGTCTTGAATGTGTAAGCCCTATCCAGCAATAACAAAACCACCTCTGTATTACCAACCCTATGTTCAGCACAAATTCAAAACACAGCCCCATACCATAAGCTGCAAATAAAGTTAACTCCACCTCAGCTGAAACCAGCACAAGTTCAAAGGCAGATTTTTTTAAAAGACCACTGAAAACCTTGTGGCATGCTTCTAGGTGGGTGTGTGCATTTAGATGTTATAACAAGGTATCAGAGGTGAAGAATTAAGCAACTGGTATTTGTTTGTGTGTGTCTTTCACTGACTTGGTTTCACTATATGAAATGCCAAGATGCTCTAGCTGGCACTAATGCCACCTTTTCTGATCTTTTTTTCCTGTCTTACTCAGTGGTTTTGCTCATGAAGTCATGACAATCTCACCTTCTACTCATAGTACATCACTTTTATGACTTTTGTTTTACAAATGTACTGGAAGAAGTGACTTCTAAAGGTTACAAACCTGGGAAAGGGTTAATATAGCAATAGTTTATTTTGGTAAAACCTCAGCATTTTTTAAAGCTCAGTATTGGTAATTTGAAGAACATGTATATTTCAGGAAGAAAACAAGGTGTTTCTGCTTTCCTTCCTCATCATTTCCATATATAACAGGCAATAGGCTGAGGTACAGCATTCATGAGGTAAATTTTTCATAGGCATGAAAGAAACCATTCCCAAGGAACAGATATCAAAAAATTAATTGAACTGGTAACAGAGGCAGGAGAGAGGGAACACCCTACAGAAGAATTAAATCTCTGCTACTGACTGCAGGCCATGTATATTCGAATCTCTGTTCTCATTTGTTTTGTAAACCTTGTGTTCTTGGTCACCTCACTCCAAAGTGAAGAGGACCTTACACAGTAGGAGACAGAGCGGGCATCAGCTCAGAAGATAAAGTAACTGAAAACCTTCTCCCATTCCCTCCCACTCCTTCCTTGCTTTACTCCTTTCTCCCTTTTGTCCTCAGAAGACTTTTGTGCTGTATCTGAGTGAGGTTCTGATAACTGGCCTCCCCCTCAGAACTTCACTGATAATGCATGCTAAAAGCCATTTAATGCTACTTGCAGATTATTTAAGGCATAGATTCTGATCCACTGCAGAAGCATCACATCATTAATGTAAGTGCAGTGATTGATGTCCACACTCTGTATCTGCATTTGGCTGTAACAAGCAATTCAGCTAAGAGAATACATGTTCTCTAGCCCTTAATATCATTGCTCATTGCTCTGTGGAATGCTCTCAGCCAATGTATAGTGAGTGTTAAAATATGAAACAGTCTAACACTTGGAAACATTTCCCAGTACAACTCAAGCTGACGGGGCACAGAAGGCACACTGAAGGTCTGTATTCTTCCCTATTTCTCTCCTTTATTTTGGAAATACCATTGTGAAAATGGGATACAAGCAGCAGCAGGGTCATGAAATTTCTGCAATGCTGAAACTTTTGGGGGTTTTAGCCATTGTGCCATCAGTGCTCAGAACTGTGTTGCTTTTGCTCCGGAGCTTGGCAAAACAGAATGAAATGAATTGGCTAAGAATTGAGTGTTGGCAATTCAATCGTTGGCCTAGCAGTCACAGATGTTTTCAAGGCAGCTCATGCTGTGCTGTTCACCAGTGTAGTCAAAACTTGAAATATTCCCCAAACAGTTGTCTTTAATTGGGTTTAAATGGATGGGTTAAATGCATATGCATCACCAGATACGAAACTAGCAAGCACAATAATAGAAAAACCCTTCAGAAACTTGGGGGTACTGCTCTGTGTGAAGGGATTAATGGAATACAGGATACCTTGAATACCCTATGCCTATGCCTAATATTTAGTTCTCTGCAGAATCATAAATGATGTGTCATGCTCACCCTGATTTTAGGCAACCCAAAGAACCATCTGCTGCCTTGATTGCAAACACCTTGTCCTGACATGTGCCAGGAGGACAAGTGGCAGCATAATGGTGCTCAGAGTACCCTGCTGGAATGTGATTCTGGACGACTGACAACAAACTGGCTCTGTCTGCTTTCTTGTTTGGATACTGGGCATGTTTTCCTCTTCACAATATCTTTGTGAACAAAGAAACAGCTTTGCAGCCACCAAATGCTTAAAGCTGTCAAGGGTGCATTGTCTGTCTCAGCAAAGATGATAAGGAACACCTGTATGTATTTAAATTCCCAGTCTTATCAGTAACACTGATAAGAAACTCATTCAATCTTATAGTTCACTCATGCACTTGCTTTGTATTTAAATACAGTATTTTTGCTGGCATCCAATGTGAATGAAATAGCTGTATGACGGTGGTGAAAAATGAAAATGTTGCATATAACTTTGTCACATCCTGATTTTACATTACTTTGACCTTATTCTTTGAAGAACATCACTATCATTGAAGGAAAAAATCCTGTTGCATATGAACCTGAGAGGGGAAAATAGGGTTTTGTAAAGTATAATGTAATTCCCTGCTTGCAGTACACAGCCATAACTGAGAAGCAATGACTTTTATCTAAAAAAATAATCCATTGTGCTAGCTGAATCTCTGAGACAGTCAACTTCTGCATATAGCAAAATTTTGAATTAGAATTGTTTTCAACAGGAATGCAACTGGAAAGTTGATTATTAATTATCTGTGCATTGTCTTTCAAAAATATAAATGAAGGTAAGAACAGGGTCCCAGCAGGAAGAGCAGTGTTTAAAATCCTTTTCAGAAGGCTAAAACTTCATAATTACTGTTATGTTCAGATATAAGCATGGAGAAAAATCTTCCTGAAGAAAGGAAGCCACCCACCTGTGCAGGCAAAACCTTCCCATCTCTTGTCGTATAACCGGATACAATTTGCTTTCAACCACTCTGTGTTGCTAGGTTGAAGGAAGAGTTTTCCCATCACTGCAAGCAGAATAGCATGAACAAGGAATGAAGGCTGAGCAGAACTGACCTGTAGCATGGGAAACATCCTCTAAGCACTGCTACAGAAGCAAGGGATATGACAAAACCCACCCATAAATTTCACATTCTTTGTGCAAAAGAAATATAGGCAAACCAATCATACTTCATGCTAATGATCACTTTCCTCTTCTCCCCCAAACTCACTTTCATCCCTCCTTGTCCAAAGCAAGGAAAACGTAATTTGAACTAAGAACAATCCAATCAGCCAGTATAGGGGGTTGTGTGAAGGGGGAGGTTGTGATGTGCCTTTGCACACATCTCAGTTTTGAACATGTACCCATCATTACATGAGGCTTGTTGCTCACAGCCAACAGTCCAGGTTGCTGAGGCTCTATGGGGTTTCTAAAGGCAGAACTATTGGCAGCAGTCCTGAGGATGACACATTCATGTTGACTCAGAGCACAGTGAATTAGTCCCATCAATACTAGCTCATAGCTCTTTGCACCATACAGCAGTAAGCAGAGAACAGCTCTTCCTATATACCTATTTATGGTCTCACACTTTGCACCCCCTTTACCCAAACCTTGCACTTCTATCTAGCTATCTCAACACCATGATAAGCCCCTCAGTGTGTAGACCCAATACTGGACAATTCAGTGCTGCACTTTGAAGAATTAAAAACGTTTTCTTTCTTATTCTGGTCCAAAGTTGTATCTCTACTTTGCCGGTATCCCTATACTGGCACACAGGACGGCTGTGCAACAGCTTGTGTGAAACACCATTTTGATCTGACCTTAGCAATAGTTAATTTGATTTAGCAGTGACAGGATAAGTCCTTTTGGTGACTTTGGTTTGTGTACACAATGGTAAGGTATCTTTGCCATCAGGAAAAGCTCTGTTAATGCAGACTATTCGCTGAGATATTAACAGCAGACTGCTTTGGATTTGTATCAACAGTAAGGACAGACACCTGCTTCTGCCTCTGTTGCTCTGGATATGGAGTGGGATGGGTGGAGCCAATGTATAGCCCATTTCAGTTCCATCTGCTATGATGAAAATATAAAGATATTCTTAGACCAAATGTCCAGGCAACCACAAACAGGCAGAAAACAAATTACTCTTACTGTCTTGACAAGACAGTAGTAAAAGTCAGTAGTAAAATCTTGTCTGGAACTCTTTTGTTTACCTGAAAAAATGATACACCTTTTTTCCCATAATATCACATCAATAGTGCAAAACATCTTTAACTTTTCAGTTAAAAAAAAATTAATTAATGGATAAGTTTCACTTGCTTTGTAGCTGTCTCAGCTTCTGGGTCTCATGTTTTCCAGCCTATTTTTATAAGTCTAAGAGCAGCAATGCAGCATATCAAATCCCAGACAGTGTGAGACTTATAATAAAATAATAAGAAAAAAAATTTTATAGCAGACATGGTCTTTCATTAGAGTTCAGAATGTATTTTGTGCCAGAACTGGCTGAAGTAATACAGTAGCATAAAATTGAACCATAACCTGAAAAACACCTTTTTTTTTTTTCTGTATTTGTATGACTTTTGTTTGTGAGTAGAATTTGTGATGCTTTTGCTCATCTTTCTTTATAAAAAATGTATTACAACTTTCCACTTTGCAGACACCTGAACCAGCTCATATATGAGGCAGCTGAAGAAAAAAACAAATAAATGTTCTTCTGTCAGAGATACAAGGTGGCCGACCCTAACACATCATCTTTGTTCCCAAAACTTATCTCACTTTTCTCCAGGGCAATCAAAACCTAAAACATTTTCAGATTCAGTGGAGATGAGATGGCTTTAATGGTTACTGAAATTTGGAAGCAGACTGACTGTAGTAATATGAAATAATGAAATAATTCTGAAATAATGAAACTATTTGCCCTCAGATGCAATTTTCTTTTCACCTTGGAATGACATTTAATGCTATGCAAGGGCCACAGACCTTCAGAATATTATTTCTCATGTATAAACTCTGAAGAATACAGTATTTTATTGCAAAAGCCCTTTATTTCCACTGAGTCTGTTCAATTGCTTGCCTGATATTAGAAAAACAAGATGTGTCTTTGGACTTTGCTGTTTCAGGATGGCATTTCATGCATGTATTTCCATTTTCACACCTTTCAAATTATTATGATCACTAGGATCTTAAAATCTCAGCATTTCAGAAGTTCCTATCTAAGCAATTGTTTCTTATTCAAGACTGCATTTCTTTTAATCCAAAATATAAGTACAACTGTGGTAGATTTAAACAAACGACCTGACAGTACTGAAATTGTGCAATATGATTTAAATTTCACAGGAATGCATTTTTTTAACATTTGAGGTCGTAAAGTTAACAGAAGCTTTGGAAAGAATCAATGAAAGACGATCAGGATATTTTAGTGATTTTCATATTCTAACTAAAAATAAAATACTACAACTTAAATAAAAAATAACATACAGTTGTTTGTACTAAAACCTCCTATTAACATATTCAAAAACAAAAATATCATAGATTTGAGATTATCTACATTACATGCTTTTGTACTCTGTGCTTTAGAAACTTCATTGTTGACTGACACCAAAGATGTACACAAAGCTTTTAAAACATTTCTGTTAACAGATGTGCATTTTCAGGAAAACGAGTAAATAAATGAGACTTATGTTTTAATTCACCTTCAAATCTCAACAAAGTTGCGTTTTTTTTCTCCTTTTCTTTGGGAGGGGGCAGGGTTTTTTTTTAATGTGTTTGCAACCACAGTGGTGGGGATATCTTGTGTCAGTCCTATAACAAACCAGTACAGGACTCATGTTCTTTAAGCTCTGGCCTCAGGGCATACATGACTGTTTACGTCCTTGACAAACACTAAAGAGCAAAGGAGAGAGAAAAACAGGGTTGAATCCCAAAAGGTTTTTCTTCTCTTTCCTTCAGTCTTGTCACACCACACTTCTCTGTCTCTCTCTCCTCCTTTCAAGCTCATTATGAGAGCTGAGTGCTCATTTGATCCATCAGTCACATGCTGTAGAATAAATCCATATGGATTTATTGTATTTCTGTGCTTCCCAGCTCTCAGAAGGATATACTGTCATTTTAAAAAGAATAGTAAATCTTATACTACGTAATCAAACAGAAGATTGAGAAAGATAGTTTACACAAAAGACAATGATAAATTGTAACATAGAAAGTGAGGAAAAAGCATCTAGTTGAATATTTTAACTGTTGTTTTTAGGTTTGGTCTCAACAATTTTCATTTGTATTTCAGAAGAAAAATCAAACAACACATTAATTAATCTTGGAAATTATATCCAAATTGTGTAAAAATATTCAGCAGAAAAAAAGCAGAGCTCCAGATAAACTAGATAAAATAAACCATTCCTGACCTCAGAAAAATGCAGGCAAATAACACAAGAGAGAAGATACTCCAAAGTAAACCATGGAATTGGTATGGGTTATAAAATTGTTTGTGGAAATCTCACTTGATATTGCTAAAACTCAAGTGAAAAAGTTGTGGGGCATTTGACCTGAATACTCAGGCTGACCCATCAGTACATGCAGTGGCCTTGCTCCATCTGGCACCAGCCAGTTTATATTTCAAGTACTGTGTTTTCCTTCATATAAATTCCACAGAATATTAGAATTCATTCAGAAACAAGTTACCAAGTGTAGTGTATCCTAAACTTGTGAAGCTCAAAAGATTAACAGAGATTTCTGGTGGAAACATCAGTGTATGGTGCTATTCAGGAAAGCAGGCTGCCCAGGGAAGTTGTTGGAAAGATGTGTAGATGTGGCACTTGGGGACATTGTTTAGTAGTGAACATGGCAGTCCTGGGTTAACAACTGGACTCAATGTTTTTAGAGGCTTTTTCCAACCTTGACAATTCTACAATTCTATGATCTATGGCATTCAGTGCACAGCATAAGAGAACTGTAAATGTTAAATGCAACCTAGGATGAAACAAAATGTGATTTCAGTATATGAAAATGCTTAGCATTAAGGTCTGATCTGCTGGGCTATGGAATATCCTTCCAACAGCCAGGGCAGAAGGCCCCAAGGTAGAAATCATCTGACCACTGCTGGGTGTTAGCAGGACCAGGCTCTTGCCATCACTGAGAGGAGGGTGACATTTCAACGTGGGTGCAGCTGTGGCCAGAGACACAGGGCCCCACCCCTCCCATGAAAGGGCCAGAGAACAACCTGGAGAAAACTATTTCCAGAGACTCCACAGAAGAGTCCACCCAATACCCTGTAAACAGGATTCATTCTCATCACTGCCTAGGAGAACTTGCTCAAAAAGTTCTGCTGTTGTACTGGGGAAAGTGTAATTAGTTTCAATTGATGACTTTCCAAAAAAGGGCGAGAACTGAAACTGTTAGATGTTGACATGATTATTAAGTATTACTGCATTTTGATATTAAGTTTTGATACATAGGAACTTGTTAAAGAGCAATGACAGTTTATGCAAATTTATTTCCTGTAGTTTCTCTTGGCATTAGAATTTTTAAACAAATCTTCAAGTAGATTACTTTCTTAAATCCTAGCCAAGAGACTCAGAATTATTTTTTTATATCTCCTTCCCTCATTGCCTTTCATTTGATGAACACTAATATCAACTAAAAGCACATGTGCTGTGCCCTTGACACTTGCAGTTCTTTCTTATGTAAAGAAAAGAAAAACCAAATGCAGTTTTTTCTGCAGAATATGTCTTTCTCAGTATTTCTAACTGACTATTGGAGCTCTGTTCCAACATCCTATGGAATATATTTCTTCTATATCCTTGTTTCTTCTTTTTTTTTGGAAGGATAATTAAAATGCTGTATTTAAAAGTCTCAGTTTTTTCTGCAAGCCTGCATTGCAGTCCTCTAGTGGCTTCTCTGCTTCCCTTTTTGCTTTTGAATGTGCTTCCACCTTTGGATCATTTCCTCTCCCTCTATAACTACAACTCCTCAATAATTGATCTCCTTACATTAATTCTGTTTCCATCTTTACTTGCACAGTTCCAACACCTAACCCGTGTCCATTCATTTAATCCCATCTCTAGCCACTTTGACACTTCCTGAAAGTCCCTTATTTAAACTCAGGGCATCTAAACTGAAATTCCTGTGGCTGTGTCTGAAACCACTGACTACAGCAATGGTATGAAGGTTTCCCTATATCACTGTTAGCATGCTGTGTGTTAAAAAAAGCCAGTTCCTTGTTTTTGCATCAATACCATGCTTATTTTGCAAAATACCATGCAAGCTGAAGGTAGCTACAGCATTGAGTTCCTCATCTTGAACAGCCTTTAGAGAGCCTCTGCTGACAAGAGGAAGCTGACCTTTTAAATTCTACTGCTGTATTTTGATATCTCTCATTTATTCTCTGTACATGATTTTTTAATTTTCCCCCATTTGCTTTGCAATTCCCAAACAACTAAAAAATTAGCATTATTTGTCATATGAGGAAAAGTAGCTTTTAACCAATCTTCTACGAATCCTATAAATATTGCATTCATTTATTATGTAATAAAGATTAAAAGCTACATTTCAGATTGTTTTGACCAAATTATTTAAAGAAAAAAAAAATTGTAAGTGAAATGCTTTCTATTTTAGTAACATACTAGCTTAATTATGATTTTGTAATTATATATTCTAATGAGAACTTTGCAATCCCCTGCAGTACACAGAAGCATCTTTTCATTCACTGTTTTCAACACACAGTTATCAAAATGTTCTCAAAATGTAATTAGTTTCTATGTTTTCTTATGATTAAAGCCATTGCAGAGGATGTTACACACAAATCTGTTATCCAAAAATGAACGTGCTTAGTGCTGTGTATCCTATATCTGGATATTCATTTAGGGCACAGAGCCAAATCTGGCAGTTGTCTAGAATTGTGTTTTTATTGAGCAATCAGTTGAACGTTCATTCAGCATTTTTCCATATTTTGACAGCAAACAAGCACAATCAACAGCTGTTTCTCTGACAGGAATCATTCCTCCACTCATACTTACCCAGTTTTAAATCCTAGACTCAGCAATACATGAACCATCCCTGTGATACAATGTTCACTCCAAAACTAGCAATCTTTATCATCCAACTGTACACCCAGTGTTTTCTCCTCTGACAATTTTTCTGAGATTCAAGCTTTCTCTCTGTCCACTTACATAAACTTCTCAGAAAAACTGTTTGTTTACTCCACTCTCTTCTTGAATAGCCTCCTGATACACCAACCACTTGTGCACACAACTTCCCTGACAGATTATCTATTGAAAGGTTTTTTTCCCAGGAATCAGAACTGAGCCACACAGAATATTCCCAGACTGATGGTTCCACTTGGCTTCACAAGCCCTTTACCACATCATTTCCACAGTGTGCCTGTCTATGCTACACACAGAAGCAGTGCAGGAAGAGACCCAGGTTATGGCTGGAGAGGCTGGCTCTGAAACTGGAAGCTGTGCAGTTGATTTCATGTGGCTTTGCATCTGGGTTCCCAGTCCTGCTTCTCAGTTCAGCTGCTGATGGCTCCACAGCTTTTGTTTCCAAGTCTGCACGAATTTGATGCTAGCTAGAGGATACAGACCAGTATTAGTGCCATATTGAACCTGGCAGGCATATCCATAAATCAATAACCTATTTTTTAGCAAAATCCTGGACTAGTAATAATGCTCAGCATTCCATATGAACAAAGGATTTATTTCACATGGAAAAGACAGCTTCATCAGAACTCAAATTGCAGAAGTGATTTCTAGAGTCTCCTACATCATACCTAGGCAATCAATTACTTCCAGGCTTCCCTATGTTAGTTATTAGCAAAAGTAATTAATAACTTCATGATAGGTATCTCTAATAAGCAATGCTTATCAGTGCATCCAGGCTTGACAGGATACCCTTTTTGCGGCAGCTCTTATGCACAGCACCCAAACTTTAAAAATCTCCTGGAAACGAAGGCAGCTTTGGACTGAAGGAGATGCTGTTCCCCAAGGTTGTTTTCATTCATCCCTCTTTACACAGACAAACAGGGAGGCACCAGAAAACACAAGGGATATGTGTGGAGGGATGTCAGTGGACCCCATCCCCAGTACTCACTGCCACATGCAAAAGAGGGTCAAGGTTGGCAGCTGCATTGATTGATGATGCAACTTCAAAAGTGGATTTTTTGGCAGGGAGGAAATTAGATTTCTCTAATGGCAGCTCTGCCATTTATAGGAACAAGCTGCCAGTTTTCTGCTCCTATCAGTGGACAATACGGTTAGCAAGAAATGCTTCCTCCATCTAACGGGAAAGAAGCCTGCAACATATTCTGCTAATAGTAGAAGTCCAGCCAAGGTTAAGGAGAAATAAAATAACAAAAAAAATTACAAGCCAGACAAGAATTTATCTGTCCAGATATATAAAAGCCCATCCAAACTGTCAGGCTGATTTCTGGACTATTCAGCAACCAGAACATCTGCAATAAAATCTGTCTTTTTTGATCCATAGGCACTATCTGCTGCTGAACATCTTTTACTACAAAGCTTCTGTAGTTCTGAGGCAGGTCTGAGGTGAGTTTAGGCCTGGTGAGACCTTTTGTCAGCCATGTACAGCTACTCCAGTATTTTTTTGGTTGTTTGACTCTGTAAGACCACAAAGCAGTTACTAAAGTCTACCCCAAAATAACCAAGGACAAAACCAAAAAATGGCAGACACTGATCATTTCAAAATTGCCTTTTTAAAAAGCCTTGAAACACTCATATGCTCCTGATAAAACAGATGCAAATTTTGTTTGAATAGTTTATCTCCCATGAACTTCAATGTTTTTCACAAAAATTAAATTTCCAAATAGCCATGAGTTTAACCTGCAGGAAATTTCTCCCAGCAGTACAATCTCAGTCATATTTCACAGAAACAAAAGGTGCTGGGAACCCACAAGGATGTCTCAGAAAGCTGGTTTTGGTACTCCATGGCAATCATCCTCTCACCACTCTGTCATTTATCCCAATCCAGCACCAATCTGGCTCCCTGCCTTCACAGTCAATTTTCTGTTTGCATGTCTGGATGCTAAGTCAACTGGTGACAAAACTATTGAAAGAATTCTATGCAAACACTAACATAAAATTAAACATTGCTGTCACCTGACTGGACTGAAAGACCCCTTTCTTTAAAAGCAAACTGTCTGCTTTCCAATTCCTATCTCTGCCAAACAGCTACAGGGTTAGGTCTGGCACTAAGAAGCCCACACTGGGAGTAAGAAAAGTTATTTTCATGCAAGTTTTCTTCACATCCAAGAATTTATTTATTTTTTTCAGATAAAGGCTAGCAGATAGAAGGGGAAAACGAATAGGATTTTTTTTCAGACAAATAATTATTTTGTTTGCAATAGTTCTCTGACCAAACTAATTTTCAAGCTACATGTCACACTTGTCAATGAGACAATAGTACCCAGCATCCCTCCTCCGCAATGTTAAAAACTAACAGTTTTATTAGTGCCGTTTACAGCCGATTTACTTCTATTTTGACCTCACGTACTGGAAAAAAAAAGCCTTACTACAGAAACGGCAACTTTTTCTCCGTAAAGGCTCATTACCTCCAGGCAGGTGCCTCACAGCCCGGCCCGGCCCGGCCCGGCCCGGCCAGCCGCTGCCTGCCACCACCCCGGGGAGCCTTTTCCCCGCGGGCTGCCCTCTGCTCCGTGCCCAGGCCGGGACAGCGGGCACCGGGAAAGCAGCGCTGACGGCCGCGGCAGAAGGCAGGCCTCCCCCGCCTCACAGCGTGCGCCTCCAAGGGGTCTCTGGGGAGCGGGCCGCGGGTGGAAAGCAGCGAGGGCTAAGCCCTGGGTGGGTCGCGTCCCTCCCGCCCCGGGGATCTCCCGGCCCTTCGGGGCCGCCCCAAGTCGGCCCCGCGGAGCCGCGGGAGGGGCCCGAGCCGCGGCCCGGCCCGGCCCGGCCCGGCGGCAGGGGGAGCACGAGCGCGAGCCGGGCGCATCGCGGGGACAGCGGGGACTCCCGCTGCCAGCAGCGGCCGCCGCGGGAGCCGCTCGGGAGACTCCTCGGAGCTGGAGCGAGGCGGCGCGGAAAGCCCGGCGCGGGAGCCGAGGATGCGGCCGCTACCACCGGCCTCCGCTTAGCCGCCGGCGCAGCCTCCCCGGCTGCAGCTCCGGCACCCGCCGCCCCTCGGCGCCGGGCAGCAGGAAGCGGCGCTCGGCCGGCTCCCAGCGCCCCCCCTCCCCTCCCCGCCCAGCGCAGAGCGGGCGCCGGCGGCACGGGCCGTCGCGGGAGCAGCAGGCGCTGGCGTCGGATGCCTGCGCTACGCCATCCCGGTGCTGCCGCGGCCTGGACTCCGCGGGGAGCACGGGCGATCGGCGGGCAGCGGCGGACGCTCCTTTGTGTCCCAGGTCGGTGCCGGGGAGCGGCGAGGGGGCGCAGGGTGGTCGGGCAGAGCGGCGGGACCGTGTCTGTCCCCTCCCGGAGGGCTGGGGCAGGCGGCCACCCCTCCGTGCCCGGCCTGTCTCTGGGGCCGCGGGCATGGCGGGCGGGGGACTTGTTTGTGTCGGTCTGACCCCCCCACCCCTCCCCGCACCTCGGCAGGAAAACTCGGGGAGCCTTTCCGCGGCCCGACT
This sequence comes from Parus major, assembly GCF_001522545.3. Taxonomy (NCBI): domain Eukaryota; kingdom Metazoa; phylum Chordata; class Aves; order Passeriformes; family Paridae; genus Parus; species Parus major. The sequence continues at coordinate 84,368,643 of NC_031770.1, read as the reverse complement.
GGGTGGGCGGCGAGGTGAGGCGGGGGGCTCGGCCGCCTCCGCCGCGGGGCAGGGGACGACTCGTGGCCGGAGAAGTTTCTGTCCAGGCAGCGTTTCTCCGCCGCTGTTGATTGTTTATCGCTCCGAGGCGGCGCCGAAAATAGGTCAGAAATAATGTCTCGCTCGTCCCCGCCGCGAAAAGTGTCCGAGGGCCGGCCGTGGTGCTAGGAACTGCTGGAGGCGATGGTGCCTTTCCCCTCCTTCCTTTCCTGAGAAATTCGGGACCCTCACAGGGTTTGAAACGGTGTTGAGGGGGCGTTATTTATTTTTTATTTATTTATAAGTCTGTTTCTGCGTGCAGTGTGGAAAGTTGCTGGCCGAGCGTTAGGAATAACTCCCAGCTATTTCCTGGTGCGCGGAGGGCGGCACTGGCGGCTCCCGCCCTCCCGGTCCGAGCGGGAACAGCCCGTTCCCCCCGGAACGCCGGCAGAGCGGGGCAGGGCCGGGCCGGGCCGTGCCTTCAGCAGATGCTCGTCACCCTCGTTACCGTGCCTAGGATCTCGTCAGGGCTCGGTTAGCCTCGGGGCGCGCTCGGCAGGATTTGCATGATCAGTAAGCGCTCTGGTGAAAATAATGTTTTTTTCTTGTATTATTTCAAGCAAAATTTCGAACAGAACCTGTTTGAAAGATTTATTTGATAATTAGGCGTTGCAAACACACTGCTTGGAAGAGAAGTTGAGTAACATAACAGATTTTTAAAAAATGTAATTGGGAGATTTACAATCATGTTGATACTATAACCAGAGAGATATTTGTGCTGATGTGTTTAAGCCCACTTCCCCTTTCTCCTGATTGCAGAGGATTTTGCTGACTGAAAAGTAAACAAGCTACTGTTTGAGATATTACATTTTATCAAGTAGAGTGGACATAAATGCCTAGTTTGTTTTACTGGGTTTTACTTTGTTTTTTAAGTGGTTCTTTCAACTTGCTTAATGCCTTATAGATAGGCAAAGCCTGAGGTAAAATCCACATGCACCGCCTTTTGGTTTGCTTAGCTGATAGCAAGTAGCAAATGCTGCAGAATCTGTATTACTCTGGGAGTGTATTACATTTTCATCCATTAAATAACTCAAACTTAGCATTTTGATTTTGAAGATAAAATTACTTGGCCCTTGCTAAGGGATAAATAGCACAGCCCAAACCTGGTTCAACAAATCTCTGCTTTGCTGGAACATTATGGCTTTTTTACAATGAAATAATTCTGGATTTGTGTAGGAACAAATTAAGTACTCCACCAATGTTATTCCATTTGACAGTTCATTGCCCATTAGAACAGAATTACTTTTCAGGAAGTGAACAATAATCTGGGCTCGGGCTTTATCTTTGCATGTACTTTGAATGAATGAAGCACAGAGTTGTAATCTTGTTCCGTTTCTTCCATTTGAGTGTGTCAGTAGTCACAGTCTAGTACCTGCATTTGGTATGTCACAGCTATAAATCTTAGTCTGCATTTTCCTTGAGTGGACTAACTTGTTTTCCTGTTCCCATAATTTGTTTTTCCCTCTGAAAATTATGTAAGTCAATTCTTAAGCTTTCCTTTAGTAATTGATAAAAGTCAGAGAATATGAATTTGAACTTGTTTTTTTCGGAGAGGTTTAAATATCCCTTCTGTGAAATACAGTCCTACTCAGCTAGTAAGAGTTGACTGGTATGTGAAAACACTGGTTTTGGACCTAAATTAGCACTTTATTAATAAAACTGATTTGTTACCTTTAATTCAAATTATGGTCAATGTGACTGGCCTGGATAAGGTTTGGCATGAATGGTAATCAGTAATAGTAAAGTGCACACAGCAGCCAAAATCTGTCTTCAAAACTGTGATTTTGAAAATGTGCCAGACAAACCAACACAGTTGTTGATTCAATTTAATTCCACTGCAATAGAATTTACTTTTGTTTTGAGTTAAGTAAAACCTCAAAAATAACACTTTGGGCTCTAGTCAGATTTCAGAAGAGCTAAGCCCTTGCATTTCTTCTGAAGCCCCAATGATGGATGTGACACTGTTACCTGACACTGCAGTATTGTGGTTTTAACATTTCCCTTGGCAGCACATGGGTTTCAAAGCTCAGTTCCAGGACTGTCTCTGGTGCTTTTTTCTCACAAATATATAATGAGTGAATTCAGTTCCCAAGCAGGGAGAGATGTTAAAACTGAGATCCATTGCTCACTCTGGCATTCCTTCTTGACTTTGCTAGTCAATTATCGACTGAGAATGACAAGTTCTAGTGGACTTGGTTGTGGTTTTGAGATATGATAAACACTCCTTGACAGGATGTTTCTATCAGTATCTCATTCTCACCAGGTTACAATCTGGTGTTTTGGTGTGAGCTTCTCTTGCTGGAAGTGATTAGAATGGGATATGAATGCCACAGCCATCTGTCTGGCTGGGGAGGTGCATAGGAAACCAAATCCTGGCAAAGGAGCGAGGCAGACTATTCTGAATGGCAAGGTTTTGAACTACTGCAGGTAAGGATATGGGAGCCCTTTATGAGCTCTGACTCTTGTACTGTTTTTCCCTTGAAGAGAACCTGGTTGCCTACACCAACCTAGGAGGCAGGTGCCCAAATGTTTATTAACATAATGCTGAGAGGGCTGATGCCTGTGTCTATCTCTTGGCCTGGTTGTTTTCCTGAACAAATTTGAGAGGTAAATCAGTACCAAAGATGGAACTCAATGTGAGAATCAATGATCAAGGGTTGTGAATTCTTGTTACTGCTGACCTTATTTCAGTGTTTGAAGTTGTTATTGTGATAAAGACTAATGTTTGTTATCCTTGCTTGATAACTGTTTCATCTTGTACTTTGTATTTTCTGTCTTGAAGTCTTTTTGTTCTTTATCATCTCCCAATCCCTAGAGACTATAGGACAATCTTGGTTAACCAAGGTGGAAGAGTTGCCATTTTATTGTGTGGGTTTTCCCCTTCCCCTTTTTCTCTGTATGGAAAAATACAGTCTCACTAGTGCTTTGTTTTCATGACAGGAAAGATGAATAGCACCTGTGTGTTGACCAGCCATTGTCCCTAATGGATATTTGTTTTGACAGGTTGTTGTATGTCAGTTACCTCTGACAGGCTGTTGCTCAGAGAACCTGTAGCCTAAATAAATATTACTGTGTCAACTACTAGCACATTAATTTCTTTTGGTTAACTATGAACATAACTCAGAGTTTTTGAATTATTAATTATTTAATCTTGCATTCAATATTCCTCCTAATGAACAAGCATGGGAATTTTTTTTTTTTTTTTTTTTTTTTTGTTAATGAGAAGTTTATCTTGCAATCCTCAAAAGTTTTATTAGTTTCTATATCCTGGTGATACAGTTCAGTGGTTACAGTGCTGGGTTGACATTTGAACTTGATATCTTTAAAGGTCTGTTCCAACTTTGATGATTCTATTCTATTATTCTATAAGTCACAATCCTGCTGATTTAAAACAGGAATGAGGGACTGCTTGAATCCACTCAAAAGTCACATTTTTGGTCCCTGTGAACTTGTTGCAATCATACTATGCTTCTGAAAAAAATGCTAGTTCTATGGTTTTCTGCCACAGCTAGGAAAAACAGTAAAGTATGTCTTTACATTCTTTTCATATTAATGCACCATGTGTTTTCTCCTTGGCAAGACACATGATTTTATGTTTGCTGTACATCTGCTGATTTTGGCCCTCTCTAGCATTTTGCTAAACACCTTTTGAACACATTAATTCATTGTATACATGTCATTAAGTATTGTGTGTAGAAAAATAAGTTACTGTTGAAGTATAGCATGATTAAATATTTATGCTTTCATTTATAGCAAAAGCAGTTGGTATTTAGTAATGTGGTGTTGCTGATATTTGTAGAAGTCTGTTGTACAAACCATCTTCCTCAAAGAACAATGCGTGGAACCTTTGTCGTAAAAAGAGTATACAACAAAGAGTATACAAGAAAAAAATCTCAAAGGGAGGAAATAAGTTTGCCATAGTTTCAGGTCAGGAAGAAGTCAGGTGAGCAAACTGTGTTTACTTCAAGCAGGAAATTAATGACAGCATTGTTCTTGGAAAGAACAGACAGAGAAATAAGGAGCAGAACAAAATCTCACAGAGCTCAGCTTACAAGAGGAACAAAAGTTGAAAATGCTAAAGCAAATTGAAATGACATCAGTTCTTTTTTTTGTTAGATGGTTTCAGTGCTTTTTTTTTGTAATGGATTTTCTGTAGATTTTGAAATCGGGAAGGTTTTTGTTGCAAAGAATTTTGAACTTTATATTGTGCAAGAAATTTTGTTGGAAAAAAGATACAAAGTTTCACTTACCAATATGTCATAGTAAATTTAGAAGTCCACATTTCTGAATTGCAAGTCTTGTATCAGAAAAAAAGGAAAACATACAGATTTTGCTGTATTTAGCTTTCTAGTGAAAAGTTAAAAATTTGTTAGCTCTAATACTATAGAATTACACGTATATATACGCGTATGCACATATGTGTGCATATGGTTTGCTGAATCTTGTTTGTAAAATAAATCACAAACCTATACACACCATACCCCCAAATTAAGAAGAAATCTATAGCATTCAACAGTTAATTTTGCAGGAAGCTTTACACTTGACCTCTGACATTTTGAAGTAATAAACTGACTTGTTTTCCAGATGCAAGTCTGCTTACTATAATCACAACCTTGTTCACGTGCTGTGACCTCATGAATTAATCCCTGTTACCGACAATACCATAGATCACTCATTGCCTGTTGCATAAAGGATGTTGAGAGATAGTGCTTATCATGCTTTCTAGCTATAAAATAAACTGAATTTTCTTTATGCTTTAGATGATTTTTCTAAAGTTAACAAATAAGGTTTCCCTTTCAATTTTCATATTAAAATGACTTTCAGTACATTTTCTGTCTTCTTTCTGTTGAAATTTACAAGGAAAATGTTGAAATATTTGTGCTTCTGTAGAAGAAGCTCTACTTTCTCCCCAGGCTGTCAGTTCTGTTATCACTTGATGATTTTTCTGCATAATGATTGTGTATTTCCATGTAAAAAAAAATAAAAAAAAATCCATCTAAATAGTGTAATTAATGCTCCTGAGTTTTAGTGGTAGAGGTAATTGTAGTTGCATATGTAGTACTTTTAAACTTAATATTAATTGCTTGCCTATCTGTTTATTTGTGGCTCATCCAGCTTTCTATAAATGCATATATATATTTTTAAAAAGTTTTGCTGGGTAAATTCTGAGATTATACCAGCCGTCAGATAATTCTAGAGCCTGTATACTCAGGCACCTCTGACCTTCATTCCCTCACTGTGGTGAAAAAAATCTGGATTGAAACATGCCAAGGTATTGAGGATATTTGAAGCACTGGAACAATAAAGCATAGATAGTAAACATGTTTTACTGCTTTACATGTAAAACAGCTTATGAGGGAAGAAACTTGTAATGAGTGACATCAATACCAGATCTGAACGTGGAAGTCAGAACCTAGATCTCCACGTTTGTGGACATTCTGTCTTGCTGGACTTCTTTTTCTAATGAAAGCCCTTGTTGCTGGGACAGAAGCTCAGAGCCATTGGGTTTTACTTTCTGTTAATTTTATTTTGCATGTTCTTAAGAAGTCACCTATGGAAGGTGCATTGTATGTCTCTGGTTTGAATGCCAGCTAATGCTGCTGATGTTTGAGCTGAATTTGAGTTTGTGACTAGAAGCTCTAACAGATGTGTTACCTGTCTTTTGATATAAATGTGTAAAAGCTGGTGGAGTTTAGCCAGAATGATGACTTTTCATGGCCAGTCAATATGGTTTGCCTTTCTCAGGTAGGAGAGGGAGGAACAAGGTTGGTTTTTGAAAACCAGCTAGCCATGCTATCAGCAGGGTAGGGAAAGCTTCTGATGACTTTGGTTCCTAGTTGTTGGGTCTTTTTTCCCCTGAATGTTTATGCTATATTTAAGGGGTGGTTTTACTTGTTCTAGTTATAGCAAATTTGAAAGCAGCATGCAAAGGATTTAATGATTACAAAATGTTAGTACAAGAATTTCTAACTAAACATGACAAGTAAATGGTAGGAGAAAAGGAGCGAGCAAAAACCGTTCCATACAAAACACTGCCAAAAATTGTTCAAGTAGCATTGGTGATGGTTCAAGCTAATTCCGAAAACAGTTTTCTGTTTTGTTTTGATGTAACTCTTTAAGTCTACCCATTGAAGTTACTTAAGGTGATTATTAGATTTGTTTTGTTTCCAGTGTGTTATTTTGGAAACAGGGTCTTGCCATTTTAGGTTTGTGTCAGTGTTTTTAGCAGCTTCTCACACATCAGCATTGTTCTGTTAGTGAAACAGTGGGGGAGCGGGAGGTAAGAGGAACATGAAGCCTTCAAGCTGCACCATAAACAAAAGCAAATCTTGAAACTGAATTTGTTAATGCTGTTATACTTGTCTGTTTAATAGGGACTCTTTAGTGAGGTATTCTGGCACAGTAGTGCCTGAGGAGTAGTGCCAGCGCTCTAAGGGACGGTTGCAGCCTGTGGAGCGGGCTGTGCTGACTAGGGCAGCCCTGTCACTCTCTTCTTCCATGACAGGGAGCAGAAGAGCCCTTCCTCAGCAGAAATTGTGCCTGTCTCCTGATACCAGATGTGTCAGGTGGTTACCCTGCAGGCAGAGTGTGTTTCTGGGCCTGTTGGGACAAAGCTGCTGGAAGCTGCTCGGCTTTCTACCCTTCCATGCCTCCTTCTGGAAGGAAATGGTCTGGGGTGCCAAGGGGGGCACCCAGGTGAGATGTTACCTCCCTGGGAAACCTGGCCTGTGAATAGAGAGCAGAACATGTTCTGTGGAACAGAGGCGAGGTTAGAGTGAGCTGCTGCTTGGACTCTGGGGTTGTGTCCTTCCATGGAAGAAGGGGGGAAGTGGTAGGGTGTTACTGTCCAGCTTCTGAAGTGAATCAAAGAAAGGAATGGAGGGTAAAAATATTGCCTCAGGAATGGCTGTGAGAAGGGACAGTTTCTTTCACCCTGGTACTGAGACCTCTTTGCTTTGCTGTGCCAGGGCTGTGACTTATGGAGGCTGAGGGGACAACTGGCCAAGGAACCGCTGTGTTGTGCTGCTGCACGCTTCTCTTCCCAGTGCTCGATGGCACTGCTATTTGTGGAGCTGTGCTTTGAAACCGGATAAGGAAGTGATCTGATCAAGCCCTGCAAAAATAGATTGTTCTAAAATGGTAACTAATTAATTTTAAAATGCTGTCCCACAAGCTCTGTGTTGGCAGTGTTGAGGGGGCGATGTATTGATGCTATGAAGATGTGAATAAGCACCTGAGGCAGAATTTTCTGAAGCTGTTCCTAGTGTGGAAGACTTCATGTAATTTCATGGACAAAGTTGGCATAAATTCTTGCTATGCCCTCACTCAGTTCTTCAGGGTTAGATGTTAATATAGGTATACTCTTGAGATAGATCACTGTAGCTGTTTGTGGAACCATGCTGTATTTAAATCAGCGAAATGTTGCTGTTTAAATTAAAAATGCAAAAAACTAACCAAAACCACCACTCATAGCCACCAATAACTTACAAAGTAACCTCCAAAATAGCTGTAAAGGTTTGTTTTTTTACTGTGGGGCTTTTTGCCTCCCACAACTGCCAGCACAATTGCAGAGATGGCTGTTTGTGGCGTGGATGCAAGCAAGTCTGCAAGGGTAGCAAAAGGATATAATTTAAAGACCTTGCTATTGATATATAATGTGCTGTTTTCTCAGGGTGCTTACTGATGTCCAGTCTTCTTAGAGTGTGCATGCTAAGATCTACTCAGTTTGTTCAAGCTACCATCACAACTGTCCACCAGTGCTGATCTGTGTTATATTTACTTGACACTTATTTGTTCAAAGACTTCTTTGCCTGAGCATTTGTCAATTAAAAACACACATAGTACTCTGCATACTGTGTTTAGTCTTTTCTTGTCTAAACAGCTAAAAAAAGTAGGGAGTGATTAAATTTTATTGTATTTCTTCCTTGGGAGTGGGGAGTCTGGATTGGTTGGTTTTATTTGTTTATAGGGGTTTTGTTTGGTTTTTTTGTTGTTGCTACTTTATTTGTTTTTTGCTTGGGGTTGTCGTTGTTGCTGTTGTTGTTTTGGATTGTTGGTTTTTGGGTTTTTTTGCATTGGTTTGGTTTTTTGGTTTGTTTGTTTGTTGGGCATTTTTTTGTTGGTTTTTTAGGGGTTTTTTTGCCTGTTAGGTCAGATCTGTTTTGCTCCAGGCTTCATTGGTATAAAAAAGAGTGTGGAATGTTAATGACAGAGCATTAAAATCTTGTGCTTGACTGGTTTGAGTAATAACTAAGTGAATTTAGAAGTTTAGGTATGTTTCAGCTTAGTGCTCTTAGATTTGGAGGTGTACAAGTATAAGCTGCTGGAGGTGCTGAGGTTACAGGGCAAGTGTGTCTCTTCCTCATCTGGTCAGTATGAAAATAAGTGAGCATCAAGAGAGCTTAAAGCCTTAGGCCAAATTGACATGTGGGTATTTGTTTGCTACAATATGTTTTTGAAAAGCTTTAATGCACATTCTGAAATACTTTTTATGACCTCATTAGGTCATTTCTTGCAGTGGCAGTCTGCTTAATTGTCCTTCAACTTTGCACTTGTATCATTCAACCAGAACTAAATTGCACTTTGTACTGGAATAATATGGATTTGACTGTAAAATTGATGCATGGTTTGTGTAGCAGAAAAGTTACTGACTTTTTATGGGATCTTAGAAGAGGGGTCAGTTGAAGAGAAGGTCTTGTAGAGCATCAGAAAATCATTAAAAAAGGAATAACAAAATAAGAATATATTACTTTTCTCAGGTAGGTATTGAATAAAGGCAGTGGGCAGATGTTATGAGAAGGTAAAAACAATGTTTTATAGTTCCAGTTTTTAAGTTTGGGGGTTTTTTTCACTGAAGATCAAAGAATTAAACTTTTCACCTAAATTTATGTGTTACAATGCTTACCTTGATTTGTTTTGTTAAAATGGTAGGAAGCTGGAAGCCAAACCACAAGGAAATCAGCAACAGTGTGGCCAGCAGGACCAGGACAGTGATTGTCCCTCTGTACTCAGCACTGGTGAGGCTGCATCTTGAGTCCTGGGTCCAGTTCTGGTCCCCTCACTACAAGACAAACATTGAGGTGCTGGAGTGAGTCCAGAGGAGGGCAGTGGAGCTGGGGAAGGGTCTGGAGCACAAGTCCTGTGGGTATCTGGGGGTATTTATTCTAGAGAAGAGAAGGCTTAGGGATGACCTTATCACTCTCTACAATTACCTGAAGGAGGGTGTTGCAAGATGTTTTCTTCTGAGTAATAGATGAGAGTAATAGAATGAGAGGAAATGGCTTTAAATTGTGTCAGGGAAAGTTTAGGTAGGAAAATTTCTTCACTGAAAGGCTTGTCCAACACTAAAAAAGGGTGCCTTATGGCAGTGGTGAGATTACCATCCCTGAAAGTGTTTTAAAAAAGTGTGGAGTTGGCACTCGAAGACATGGTCTAGTGGTGGAGATAGCAGTGTTAGGTTAAAGGTTGAACTTGATGATACTAGAGATCTTCTCCAACTGTAATGATTCTGTGTTTCTATGAAAAAAGTGAAGTCAAGGATGATGTTTTTAAAGATGTAGTAACTATCCGCAAATCAGCTGCCTTTATATTGGATTATTAACATTAGGTGTTGAAAAATAAAATAGTTTTTGATACAGTACTCCTGTGTATTTCTGAAAGAACTTACATTTGTAAGAAGGTCCTGTCAGAGTCACTGTTTTTCTGTGTTGGCTGATCCAGCCTATCACCACCAATGCTATTACTGTAGGAACTACCAAGGAAGTGGTTTTGTGGCCACTGATCCTGAATCAGATTTACTGTCAGATTATCCCCTAATGTAGCTTTGATCAGGCAGCCAAGCTATCACATTTCTTAAGTTAGTAAGAGTATGCAATATATCATTTGCACTAACTTAATGCCTACTGTGGGAGGAAATACAGTAACTGTTTGGCATAAAGCCTTCTAATACAAAATCAACATGTCAAATCTAAACTGTCTTGTCAAAGAATGACCTCAGATCAGGTATTGGAACAATGACTCAACTCTGTAAATTGTGCTGTTTTATTTACAGAGGACAATAATACAGAATTATTACATATTAAAAGTAATTACTGATCATATACCACTAGATTTAGTTTTCATTTCTCTTGAAACCAAGGGTTTATGTTTTTGAAAACAAGTTTGCTTGTGGTGGGAGAGAAGTTGCAACTTTCTTTTGGAGACTTTTGATTCATAAAGTATGGCAGAGTAATGACATTAACAGTCATTGCAGACATTTTAATGCCAAATTCATCTATCCATATGGAAGTTATTTTTTATTTAATGACATTGTTGGGACATGGAATTCAAAGAGAGAGAGGGAGCTTTCTTCCTTTGTAAGTAGGAAAATAAAGTATGTTTTAAGTGCACTTAGATATACCCTTAATGCTTTATAAAGAACCTATTTCATTGACAGAACCAAATTATTTTAGTAAGCTTCCCTCTTCTACTCCATTAATTCTTATCTGATACATCATTCATAAATATAGTACTTTATAAGAAGGTGAATGTATGAGGCTATGGAATTTTGTTTTGTAAGCCAAAATACTACAGCTTGCAATTTACTGGGATTTTTCTGTTTACTCTAAGATCCTTATATGCATTTTATGTAAAATTCCGAAAGACTTTGATTGTTTAATATAAGCACTTCATTTTGCTTTTTCCCCTATAATACTTTTCCGAATAGGTTAGGAAAAGATAGATTGTGAGTTCATTAATGGAAAATTATAAGCAAAACAAGTAATTAATTTACAGATTTATTTCTACATTTGCAAATGTATTTCTAGATTTGTTACTGCTCCTGTGGTTAGAGGTATTTATTTTCATCACTTGTTGAGGTAGCTCAGCTTTACTGCTGTTTTGCATGGTCCACTCTCCTTGGTTCTTGGCATGACTGTGTGGAAGTTCATTTTTCTCACTCAAGCCAGTGTGTGGGATCAAAGTGGGACAAGGTGGCTGGCATAATGTAGTAGCACATATCCTGAACTGCTACTGTTTATCATCAAAATGCTGTATTGTAGCTGGTTCTGACTCAAAAGCAGTCACATTTGTGGCAGTTATTTCATACCCCTTTAATAATTTTTAAAATGTGGATTTTATTTTTATGGGAGGTCTTTGTAGAAGGCAAATAAAACATTCCATTGGGTTTATTCTTGTTCTGTTTCCATTTTTCTGTGCAAATTACTGTTGAAACCATTGCTCAATTCATTTTAATGAGAAAGAGGAGAAGGGACCTCAGAGATGATGCAATTTTTGTTCAGAGTAAATTGGTGGCTGAAGAGAGAAGTTAGTGTCCATGCTGGGAGGAGAAATGCAGAGATCTGTAAGCAAGGTGTCTCTTTTACAGCAGGATTTTTTGTGGTGGAGGGAGAAGAACACATAGATAAAAAAGATCTTTTAACTGCTCTCACAGAATTTTTCCTGTTAAACTTTTTAATGAGGAAGCTTAGAAATAACATGTCATTTGTCAAACAGACAAAGACCAATGCTAGGATAGAAGGGAATAAGCCTAATAAGTGTTCAAGATGAATTATTGTATCACATGTATGATCTATTAATAGGGGAGAAGAAAAGAAATAAATGCAACACCTTAATGACTTCTCTGCTCAGTGGGAATAATCAAGTTGTCAGCTCAAAGTAGTATGTTGTTTTTATCAGTGTGCTGCATAGGGGACAAGATATTGGTGCTAAATTTAAAGCAAAAAGTATGAAAACTTGAATTTTAATGCCTGATTAAGTTGGTTGTTGATCTAGCCCATTAAAATGTTATAGGTATCTTGCATTAGCTTTGTTAGAATCAAACCTTGTGGTTGGCTGAGAAGTAGTCTAGACTTAGAGAACCAGGCATGACCCTGAGCCCATGAGGATTAGGTCATTGTTTAACTATATGTGTAGTTATTTACTTCACATAATTATTATAACTGTGATGCTTTAAAAAAATTGATTAAGAAATCCTGATGTAGTCTGTTCTGAAGTGTTTTTCTAGTGGTGGTCATGTCTTTTAAAAATTGAGATAATTAATTGAATAAGGTATTCTAGATATTTCCGCATAAGGGTTTTGTTTGTTTGTTTTACGACATGATGATTATGCAAACCAAAATTCAACTACGATTTCTTTTCTACACCCTCACCTTTTTAATTATGGAGAAGCAGGGTTTATTTCTAGTGCTGGGAAGTTCTAGTCTCAACCAGAACACCGTGATATTGAGTGCTGCACAGCTGTGAAAGGATTTCAAAGGACAGGGGAGTTATGCTTGCAGCAGTTCAGGCTCTCTCTGTAGGCAGAGAGAGAGCTGAAATGATCAAAATAATAGACTTGTTCTTTGCAGCACCATGCTGAACTGATACATGCAGAGAATTATGCTTTTTCAGCCTCACAGTAATTAAAATAAAAGGATATTAGCTTGGATGAGTTTTGGCTGTATGGATAGATGGGATAGATTTCTAATCACACGCAGAAAAATTTGGCACATCTTCTGTATAGTCTTGCCAAAGTCTGTGAGAACCCAGGGGAAACTAAATGAAAAACCGTTTCCAGTCAGGTTGTGCTAGTGTGCAGACTCAGAAGGTAGGCATTAGGAATAGCTTTGCTGGTCAGGTCGAGAACTTTGTTTTCACCACACTAAGTTTCAGCTGAAGGCAGTGTCCAAGAAACAGCTAAAATTGGAATTGAAGGCAGTTCTCAGGTGGGGGGACAAACCTGTGAGTCATAAGCACAGGGATAGATGGTGGCTGAATTTGTGTTGGCAGGTGCTGGATCTCTGAGCATACAGGAGAAAATAACTGGTAAAAAAGCTCAGGGATGGAGATGTACAAGGCTTCTACAGAAGCTTTGAAGAAAAACACTCCTTGAATATTAAATGAACAACTAGAAACCGACTGGAGCAAAATGAATGCTTTAATTTTCATTTGTAGATTCTTTAGTTTTACTAGATTTCCACTGAATATAAAATACTAAGTCTAAGGCTAGAAAAAAATCAGTTTCTTAGATTCTTGCATGCTTTTTCTCTCTCTTTCCAAAAAAAAGAATTCAGTCTTCTTTAAAAGAGAACTGGTATGACATGGGCTGTAAAGCATTGTTAAACAAATGTAATAAATGTTGGTGCCATATTTATGTGGCAGTATGGCATCAGGATTTTACTGGGTTATTATTGAAAATTTGTGATATCAAAGATGTAATATCAACATGACATGCACAAGTTAAATCTGTTTAAAAAATATCCAGATACTGCTTTTTATGTTCTATTTTCTCTGTTTTCTTCCCTCTGAAGCTAAGGCAAAACCAGTTTAGTTTCACAGCTTGCCTGCACAAGCTGTGATAGGTTTTGTGTTTGTATTTCTTTGAAATAAACATACAGAAAGATGCAAAGTTCCTTTAAGAGGGTAGAAGTAAGTGTTCTCTTTTCTGTATCTTCGAAATCTAAAGCTCATCAGATAAAAAAGAGATTTTCCATTTTTTATTGTATTTTTTAAGTACCCTAATGGTTTCAGAGCGCAGGAGAGATGAACTGATTATTAAATAGTTTTAAGGGAGTGGTTTATCAGGAGCTCCAGAGAGAGCGTCAGAATATTTGGTGGTGTTGCAACCTGCAGTGGTGGTTCTAAGAAAGTGGGTTTATGCTCTAAGGCTCTTCTTGTCCCCTGAATTTTGGCTCCTGTGGAGAAGGGACATAAGATTTACCAGGAGAATCTCATCAGACCTCTTCTTCTAAGTTGTCTCCTCCCTGGTAGCTATGTAAGGCTGCGTGGGGGCTTGAGCTGTATTTGATGACTCAGGCCAGAATATCCTCCTACCTCTTCATAGCTGTGTTCCTGCTGGTGAGCTGAGAGTCTCTCTGAAGATTGGGGAGCCTGTGGGGTGGCTGGGGGTGTATCAGAGTCTTCTGGGAGCTTAGAATTCTTTGGTGAAGACAGGGATAGTTTGGCTGGACTTAGCAATGTCAGCTTTTCCAGAGCATTGGCTTCATGAGAAGTTGTATTTTTTACTTTATTTTGTAAAAATACGTATCAGACTGCTACACTTTAGGAGAGCTGAAAACTGCAGTGCAGAACCCTGGTTAGACTGGAGCATGCTGGTAGGCAGTTTTTGTGTGATTGTTGGAGAGCTCATGATAAAGGTTGTTACTAGAATGCAGGAAAAGAGAACAAAGTACACAAGTACTAAAACATTCTAGTGATGTTGCTTTTAGTAAAATGTTTGTTTGTTTGTTTGTTTTTTAGTTCAAGCACTATGTTTTTGACAGCAAAGAACTGGAAGACTGGTTGATTGACATACTAAAATGGAGTATTTACCAGTGCAGGTAAGACATTCTTTGAACGTCTTTTTGCAGTTACATTTCTCGGCATTGTTTTGCAGTTCCCAGTGCAAATAGCTAGTTTGGCAAATAGCAGTGTTACACAATCATTTTTCCGAAAACAAAGCTGGTTTAGGAGGTTTCTGTATCTTCAGTTCACTCTCAGATGCTCTGATGCAGCTGCTAAAAAGTAGCACTAAAATGCTTGATTTAGAAAAAAAAACAGAAACAAGAAACAAAAGCAAAATCTTTTTTCCCTTCAGATGAACCTTAAGAATATGTTATCCTGTGATCCAGTTTATATTGTGGCCTTTGGAAAGATTAGTTTGAGTAACTAAAGAAGTGGTGAGGTGATGTGGGGACAGTATGGACCAGCCAGGATATATAGAAGATTTTCTAACTTGAGGAAATAAGGAAACCCTCAGAAGTTTGAAGGAAAGGAAAGCTTTTTCCTCAGTGTAGGATCAAGTGGTTTTAACTGACATTTTAACTATTGGAGATGTTAAATCTCAGTGCTCTGAATACTTTTGAATATTGAAATGCTTGTTTGATTGTAAAAGTAAAGTAGCTACCAAAAGTTTAGAACCCACCTGTTCTAATTTGTGTATTAAGGTATTGTCATTTATTATCAGACCTTCTGATATGTGTTTATATGCTGCATTAAACTCCATTTCTCACGTAGAGAGCTCCTACTGAAGGATTCTTTTGTTTCTTAATGCAGTTTAAAATGTTGATTTCCAAATGCTAATGATGTGCTTTAAAATACAACAATAAGCCCATTAAGTATTAAAATGAGTTGTGGACTTCTGTTGTAGATGAAGTTTGTGAACTGCAGCTGTAAATTTGACGGGAATCTATACAACAAGTACCTCTACATGAGTTCAAAATTTTTGTTGGCTTTTGTATGATTAGTGTACAAGCTTAAGACATTGTCTATGTTGAGTTTCTCCTTTAAAATATTTATTCACTGTATAACACTTTCTATGACATAGTTCACAGAACTGTTCTGTACTGTTTTCCTTTGCCACTGGTATGAGAGGCTTTGGCAGAAAAGCGGTGATGTGGTTTATGTCAGTCACCCAGGGCAGTGAGTGTTCCTCTTCTTCCAGTTTAAGGTGCACAAGTTGATGCTCAACAAAGGAAAAGCTATTTTCAGTGGTCAGCTGGGTACCTGTGGCAGCACGCAGCACTGCTTGCTGGATGTGCTGTTCTGTGAACTGTGCCACAGTATTTCTTAAGGGTTTTGCAGTTGGTACTGGAGCAAGGCATAGACACTGCTTTTCCAAATTCCAAATACTGTTTGTAGTTGAGCAAGAGCTGCGTTACTGGATTAAAATGCATGGTGTTGTGTCATGCAGGCCTGTGGTTGCTGGACTCCCTGTTTGGTCTGCAGGGAAAAATTGCCTGCCAGGCAATTTTTAGTTCACTGGCTGGGAGTGCTAAGTAAGCTCAGTAGAGAAGGAATGGAGGCAGTGGCCCCAGCTAGAGCCATATTATACACAGTAGGAATACCACAAGTTCACTGGACAGCACTTTTGGCAGTCATGCAAGATGTGTCTCTCTTAAGTTTTTTTTTTGTTGAATTAACTCACTCATAAAATGGACCTTTGAGCTTACCTAATTGGACTGGTAGAATTGGATTGTTCTGGGTTTTCCTGCTGGGGACTTGGCAGACCCTGATCATGGCCCAACAGCAACCACAGGAATAGTCTTCCCTTCTCTTAATGGAGGAAAACCTGTTGAGGGAGTTAGCGCTGCTCTTTGTGCTGGGAAGTCAGAGCCTTGTCATGTCTTCTTCTCTTGAGAATGTAGTTTCATCAAAATGCAAGCTGTATGAAACTGCCCCATCCTTACTATCCTTACTTTATCCCTTTGCTTTTCCTTGAGTGCTTTATAGTGGCTTCCTTCTGAGGTACTGAACAGTTTCATGAATAGTGCACAGGGTTTGTTGCTCAGCAGCCAAGGCTCACAGTGGGTCTAGGATCTCTGGATCTCTGCCCTGTGGCAGGTCAGATTTCATTTGCAGAAGATACACTTGCATTTTGGTAGGTGGTGCCCATGTGATAACACAGTATTGCAGTCCCAACAAATTACAGCGCAGAACATTTTGATTCTAGCTTTGAAGACCACAGAGGACATCCCTATACAATACTATAGACAAAGTGTGGAAGAAGGAATTGTTGCAAGGCCCTGTAGGCTGTCACTGCCAGTCAAGACTACAAACTGTAGCAAAACTTGTGGCATCATTCAATTAGTCTCTTGACATCCTTTGATTGAAATTTGAGCAATGACAAGATTTTTTTTAGACAAGTTGGGTTAATAGCATCATCTAGATGCTGTAGTTTTGACCTTGCAGTAAGGGCTCTTGATATGAATTCTTCATGTTGTCCTAATGCAGCAAGATTCCTCTTCCCCTGTCCCCTGTTAAGGCAGTAATGTACTGTTCCCATGCTTTTGTAAAGTGCGTTCAAAGCCCCTCTACTGGCTGTTAAACCAGTGTCAGAATTCACATCTTGTTTAGAGTTTAAAATTTACACCTATGTTACAATGCTTGAAGTCTTTCAGCTCCTCTAGAGTGAGTTCAGAAATGGAAATCTTGAGTCATATTCTAAGACAATTTAGTTGGTGGGCTAGAAGTTGTGCCCCTAAAGGTAACTTTGCTTTCAGCTGACTAATACCTGCTGCAGTCATGACTTCTTTTGCCACCTGCCCTGTTTCAGTCACAGTACTGCCTGCTACTTCACAAACACCCAAATGCATGTTCAAAATTTTAGAAACAAAGAAACCCCATAATCCGTTCAAGCTCAAGACAATGTCTACTTCTTCTAGACCAAAGCCAGAAAAATTTACTAATGTGCATGAAGTATATCCTGCTCAAGTTTTCTTTTTTGTTCGCTTAGTTCTCGAACCAGACAGTGCTAGCAGAAACTGTGAAGTTTGAAGACAAGTGTTTGCAGAAAGTGTAGTCTGTTTTCATTAATCTAGTTGATAGTGTTGAAGGAAAACCGGCAGAATTTAGTAAAATTTATAGGATTTTAATTTAGGTATTAGCAGGCAGTTGTAAATTAGCAGAAACTCGCTTGTCTGTAGCTGTGAAGATGATAGAATTATCACTTTACTACAAAAAAAAATTTGAACCTGCCTTCTCCTGGCATCTCTCGGTCTAAAGCCTTACATGACCTGGTCAGACACTTTCTCTTTACTGTTTGGCTACTCTGTAATTCAGCTGTTGCTGTCCTCATGCCGGAGTTGAGGTTCCGCTGCCTGCATGGTCATTCTGCACCAACAAGGGCTGGAAGCAGCCCATGTTCTTTTTCTCCTTGTCAGAGAGTGTTTATCCCTCTCCAGCCAAGAACCAGAGTAGAGCTGCAGTATGTAGGTATCAGTAAGTGCCAGGATTGTATTATGCTGACAATGTGTTGTGGTGCTTCTCTGATAACACTTGATTCCTTCACAAGAAAGGTAGAAATTACTGTGAGCTGGATTTGGTACATCCCATATCTTGTTTACCTCAGGACCTGCATATTTAGGAAGCTGTGCAAAACTGTAAGCGTTGTCCTTTTTAGGACCAGATGGGCATTACTCCCAGCTTGTGTTCTAAATACTTTGTTTTCTCTTTGTTTTCAGTAACTAAGGTGCTGACAAGTTTTGACTTCTTCATCCTCATAAACATGAGTGAAGTTCAGGCTATGGTAGAATTCTCCGTGGAGCTCCACAAATTCTTCAATGTGGATTTGTTTCAAAGAGGGTATGTAGCATGTTTTTTCAGACTTTACTCTGTTGGATGGCTAATGTGGAAAGACCTTAATGGATACTGTGTCATATAGTGTTGCTTCATGTGTTACTGACTATTTTTATAGTGATTTGAATTTTTTTTATTCTATATTGGAAAGTCATATTCTTTCTAGGATTTAAAATTAAATATTAGAATAATTTTTTCTTAAAACCGAAGTTGTAATACAATATTTTTGTCTAATTGGAGATGAGGGAGAACCTGCAGGTATGGAAAGTATGTTATATTCTTACCCAGGCCTTTACCCTAGCATGTCTTAATTTCTGTAATCCCTTTTGTTTGAAATATGATAGGTGTTTCTCTTCAATATTTTAAAAATGGTCTTGTCCCAATTAACCTCCTCGTTTATCAGTTTGGCAGTGGAGAATTTCACCAGCCTCTCTCCTCTCACTGTGCTGTGCCTCCCGTTACTCAGGACTCCATGCTGTCTCTTTAGACTCTCCTGGGCTCCTCTTACTCCACCTTATCTCTGTAGAAGTCTTTTTCACATTCCTTTCATTTGATGTTACATGATTGTCCTAGATTATTTTCTAAGGTCCTTGTTTCCCATTTCTATGCCGAAAATAATCCTTTGTAGCTTATTTTGGAGCTATTAAAGATTATTGGTCCTTTAGTGTTGCGGTACATTAGCCTTCTGTCAATCCTCAAGTAGACTACAGTAAAAATGCCTGCTAGAGTTGAGGCTGTGTTAGTGTTTACAGAGACAGAACAAGGTGTATCAGTGTTGATTTATGATAGCTGCCTTTTACAAAACAGCGTTGAGTAGCTTTCCTCAGAAATATTTTAGTGACGAGAAAATAATTAGTGTTTTTAGCCTTGTCTTCGTTCAAGACACATGTCTGTGTATTGTTTCAGTACAGCTAGGGGGGTTTTTTTGACAGAAGTGGTGACCCATTATGCTTGCTACAATATGCAGTCCAAGTGTGTACAACAAACTGTCCCGTTTTAAGGGAAAATTATAGTTTCACTCTTCATTGGAACAGAAGGATTAAGGAAGGCTTAAGAGGTCTGGGAAAACACTGAGAATATTCTAATTACTTCAACAAAAAACCACAGTTTTTTGAACTGTAGCCTTTTTAATCTCTGAAATCAGTGAGGAAGGAGGGGGTGGAACATGGCAGCACGTTTACTCTAGTAGAGAACTCAAAGTGAAGGAAGAGTTTTGGTTGTCGTAACCTTACAATTTTAATGGTTCCTCAGATAGGTAGTTGAGAAACAAAGCACAGCAATATAATTACCAGTGCTTTATCTGGTGTATTTCTTTTTAGCTTACTCTTGCAGTAAGCTAAAAATCAGTAAATTTACAGGACAAGTTCAGAGAGGTGGAATGCTGACACAATGAAAAAAGTGACATGAGGAAGTACTTCTCTGGTTTCAAGCTGAACCTTTAACTCTGGGCACATTCCTGTAGAAATTAATGTCAGGAAGAGGAGAGAACTTCCAGAATAATTTGACAGACTGAGAAATGTGACTATTGCAATAAATTCAATTTGGGTAGGTTCCAGTATTTTTCTAGGAAACTGTTTATTTGAGACAGGATGTAATACTTTTGTTGCTGGAGGAGCTCTTGGATAATGGATTGAATGAGCAGAAAAGGAAATCTTTAGTTTCATTGTTAGCTTCCTATTATTTAGCTACCACTATATTTAGCATGGTTTGTGTCACCAAAATCTGGTATGGAATTGATTGTATTGTGTGGATTCAAGCCTTCCTAATGTGGCATGCTTGTCTCATGGAGTAAAAAACATCATGACCTTCTGAGCTGTGTAGAATAAATGTCAGCTATTGCAAGTAATCACGTCAAGTGCCTTCTTAAAACTTAGTAGATTTTTATCCAAAGTATTTGTTTGCAGAGTGAGTCGAGATTCTCACTCATTTGATTACTGGAGAAGTCATCATTCCCAGCCTAAATTTCCTTCTGACCAGTTTTAGTTGTTTTTCTTTACAGCTTTGTCTTGTGTTTAGAATAATTTTATCAGTCTGAAAGTTCACCCTTATGTGTTTTAGGTATAAATCATTTGTCCCTTCAGTTAAATATGAACTGACATGAGTTTGGCCATTGGAATTTGTGACACATTCCCCACCTTTTCGGTATAGTCCCCATACCCTAATATCCAGTCAAACTCATTTTACTCTCTTCCTGCCTTTATAACTATTTGAAGAAATCTGTCAACTCTTGCATCCAGCTGTATCATATTTTCTTGGATGTGTATATGTAGTGGCACTATAGTTGCCAGAAGCACTTATGACTGTGTTTACACTAACAATTAAATTTAGTATTTAGGGTACGAATTACTAAAAGCAGTGTTGATGTCCCTACTTCTGTGTGATTCCAGAGTTACTTCAGACTAGATTTTAACCTCATCTTCTGGAGCAGATGTTTTGTATCATGAGTGTAATTTGAAGTTGTTTGTATAAGTATTTGGTTCAGACCTTTTTGTGCCGCCAGGGGTTGAAGTGCATTTTGTGACAGGTAGATCAGAGTAGTTCAGCTTCCTTGGGAGACATCTAGGTTCTGTGACTGGAAAGCTCTCAGTGAATTGAACCAGCACTTAGCAAACTGGGGTCATTGGAGAAAGTGCCTCAAAACCACGCTGTTGATCTAAACTGGTCTAAACAGTGCATACTGAGCTAAAATGTCTCATAGTATTTTACTCAAGGTTATATTTATATGAAGGGTTATAAATATATTATCTCCTAAGATACCCTCTGAAGCAGACTATTTTTGTTACTTTTAGATAACTGTTACTATTCCAAGAAGTGGTAACAGACAGTGCAGACACTTGATTGTAATAGGATATTTGTCTTATGTATCCAATACAGCTATTTTGTTCTGTTTTCTTATAACTGTGCCATTTGCTTTAAACCCAGCTTGTTACAGAAGGCTCCACTGGTTTATTTTTATCTGTCAATTTCATTCAAAGAAGACTTCACACAGTTTTTGTTTTGAACTAGTGAGAGGTGATGATAGGAATTTTTGCCCAAACGGAGATTGATATGCAAGTTTTGTGTGACAAAATGAATTAAAGAAATGTATTTGTTTGGGACCTGTGAGAATGATAGTCTGAGACAGTGAAGTTTCAGGCTGTTTTGTCATCTTAGCTTGTAAAAGTTTCAGTGAGGTGTAGGCTCTATAGTACTGATCTATAAAGACAAAGGAAGCAGTCTGCTTGACTGCAAAAGTGGAGAATGAGTTGAGTGGAAAATTGGTTGGATGATTCGGCTCAAGGAGTTGTGGTCAGTGGTGCCAAGTCCAGCTTAAACTGGTGACTAGTGGCACCTCCCATGGACTGATATTGGGTCAGTAGTCTCAACAATCTTTGCACAGAATCATAGAATGACTTGGGTTGGAAGGGGCATTAAAGATCATCCAACCCTCCTGCCATAGGGGAGGCACCTTCCATTAGACCAGGTTAGAGCCCCATCCACCCTGGCCTTGAGCACTTCCTGGGATGGGGTGATCACAGCTTCTCTGGGGAGCCTGTTGCAGTGCCTCACCACCCTATGACTAAAAGAATTTCTTTCTAATATCTCATCTAACCCTACCATCCTTCTGCTTAAAGCTGTTCAAGTTCAAAGATTTTACTGTAAAAACAGGTCGGTTACCTCCTCGTGTACATACATTTTGTATGTGTCAGCATACATATGTGTCTTGAACTGAGGTATAAATGTGTTCAGAATGTCTGATTCCAAACAACTGGTTACTGAAAGGGCCCCAGTACTTTGTAGTGCTCAGTTGAAGTTCCCATGTTCCACCTTGGGTTGATGGATCCTGATTTCTAACTTGGGACAGTTATACCTTTTCTTTGGGTAGGGAGAAGAGTTTCCTGGTGACCTTCACTTGTGAGAAGATGAGATTTGCATTTCACTGGAGCTGTGTATTGTTTTTTACCTGTAAATGGCAAATCTAATGAGCTAAAGAGACTTAGCTAGTAGTTTGTAGTTTAGTATAGTGCATATGTTGCCGCAAGATCTTCTTTGAAGATAGTTTTCATCTACGTTTTCCCCATCTCTGTGCATTCTTATAATCCCACTGTTAAGTTCTTTGTCACTAATCTTTTGTTACTTTGTCAGTAGTATGCATGCACACATAACTGGTCAAAGCTGGATGTAGAATACTCTTAATAGTAATGTCTCTGTGTTTTGCTTTTTTTTTTTTTTTTTGGTACCATTTTGATTTCTAAGGTACAATATGTGCAGTTTCATAGTGGGTTTCAGAAAAAGAACTTGCTAATGTTTTTTTGGTGGTGTAAATCTGTTGTTACATAAGCTATGAGGAGAGGAAGTAAACTAAAGTATTAACTGTAGCTCTTTATTGCACATTTACTGCTCAGTGTGTCTTAGTTTTCTATTATTTTACTTTGTTTTGGGTTAAAGGATTCTTGTAAAACGGCATGAAGAACTTACATTAGTAATGTAAGTCTGCCACGCTTCTTTAAAGTCTTTTTGCTTTTAACTGTTGGGTAACAGATGGAGGACTAATACTAAATACCATACACAGGAGAGACTTCTGCAGATTCTAACCTAAAACATATTTTTGGAGATGTATCATATCTGAAAGGTTATTGGTAAGATTGCAGCATAAGTTGCTTGTGAACCTAAATCTTATTAAAAGTCAAAGGAATTTAAGCTTCAGAGACTACTGAAAATTTAGCTTTATGATATTCTTCTATTCCATAGATTTACGTTTTTCCATGTGTAGGTACTTACTGATGTGTCTGAGCAGCATTGACATTTTATGCATCCATGCATGTGGTTATGTAATGGAGCTTGAAAGAAAATAACACTGAATCAGAATATGAAATTTAATGAATCTTATTATGATTACTTAGTAATGTCATGAGAAACAATGCATTATATGTATTGTTTTCTGGATCCAGTCTTTTGCTTACATTAATTTTAAATTTTTTAACAGAAAATTGAAAGTCAAAATGTATTCTTCCAGGAGGACAACTTTTCTTCCTCCTGGCTATATCAGAAATGAAAAGGTTTTATCCTTAAATGGAGAAGCAGCCCTTGATCATGGATTGTGTTGCTAGCATACGATAGAATAACAAACTCTTGATGGAAAAGGAGCATTCGGGTTCACCTGTTTGGTTTTCTTTTTAATTCATAAAGCTCAGACATACTTGTACTTTCAAAGTATGTTTCTGTATGACATATTTTTCTGGAAATAAGTGTTGTGAATTGCCTTCTGACAGGATAGCTTATCTTTTGAAGTATTGTACTGTGATCTTTACTTAATGTAATGCATCTTTACAAAGAGAGAAGAAAGCTGTCAAATTTGTCTAACAGTTGTAAGATGAGCTCTGTTCTTCAGCTTCTTACAGTAATACAAATAGCAATTATACAGGTTTAAGATTTGGAGGGTTAGGCTGTAAACTTGAGGGAATAGTCTGTCTAGGAAAAATTATGCAAATATTTTTGGTCTTGGGGTTGGTTTTTGTTGTTGTTGTTGTTTTGTTGTTTCATTTTTTTTTTAAAGTGGATCAGTTTCTGATTCTAGTTCATCAGTGGATGCACACACACAGAGGCTTGCTCTGAGGCTAGAAAGGGTAAGACTGGGAATGACCAGGGGAAAAGTCTTCTTTTAAATTGCCATTGCTAAGAAGTTGAAACTTAGTATCATCAATTATCCTATTAGCCCGTGTGATGCAGGATGTCTGAGACACCAATGACATGGTCTGGTCCTAAAGAGCAGTTACAATTTAAAAGACAGAATCTTGTCTTCTAAAATATAAAGTCTTATTTTTGTTGGAAATAGAGGTTAGAAAAGTAAGTGGAAAGCTGAGCACCGTTGCCTTTGAGAAATTAAGGTTTTTTGAAGCACACTGAAGACATGAGGAGGTGGTTCTGCTTTTCTTCTTCAGTTCTCTGAAGTGCAGTGCCTGTATTAGGACACTTACAGCCACACAGGGAAGCTTGTCTGGGGGTCAGCTGGAGCCACTGTAAACTGGACTCCTACTTTTGAATCCTCCTCCCCACTGTCCTCCGTGGTAATTCCTAGAAGTCTATACTCCAGTTTAAGAAACTAAATGAGATCCCGATGCTACAGTTTTTAGCTACGTAGTCTAACCCATAAAGATGATTGTACAGATGCTTATTTCTTCAGTCATTATTCATAGAGGTGTAGCTAAGAGTTGGTAGTAGCAGTTGTCCTGAGGGAGTGTTTTTTTCCCTGCATCCCCCATATTCAAAAAATATCACTTCAATGTTTTGTAATGTTTATGGGTACTCAGTGCATCTTCCAGATGTCTCAGACATGGGGTACAAATTTCAAATCACCTGAATTTTAATCAGATTTTAGCACTTATGCTTAAGTAGTACTTTTGGACATTTTAAAAGTAACAACTTTTGCAATTGAAATTAAAATTTTGCAATGGTAAACATTTTTTCAACTCAGAATTAAAGCTTTCTAATGGCATCCCATCTCCTCCAGACATTCAATTTGGTAAAATTCCATTTTCTAAGAACAAAAAGATAAAGAGCTCAGGTGCCTATTTATACCATGTTGCTGCCTTTCCGGACCTGACAGCACCATGGTAGGCACAGCTCTTTGGTGTGACAGTGATGTGGCATAATTTGCTCTCCTTTGGGACTGCTTTTGGAGGGGTCTGTGTAATTCATTCTTTCTTTATGCAATTGAAGAAATAGGGGTCTTGTGTATATAAGACCAAGTACCATTTCATACTGCAGTAACAATTGTACTCAGCATGTCTTGCCTTGAGATCTGTCAGGAGAAACATGATCAATGAGTTTAGTTCAGTGAGGGAGTAAATGACAGTATAAGACAGGAATGAGTATAAAAGGATTTTGTCTGGAGAAGACCCATTCTTTAATTCTGCAGAAGATATAGCTATCAGCTGTGTGTAATATGAAGGTAGAATGGGCATAGGTGTTAGCTGAAGGCATCGCAACAATGATTTCTTGAATATGCATCTTCTTTTTCTAAATTGAGTTTTACTGAGTTCGGTATACTGGAGTGGCATGTGACAGCAGTAACAGTTTTCATTTTGTATTGAATATGTATTTAGTCACTAAAATTGCTACTTTTAGATTCTTTCAAGTGTTAGCACCTATATGTGCAGAAGTTTGTAGCTTGTGCATAGTCTTACAGGTCAGACCTGGCACTTGTATGAGCAACATGTGAGATGGTAGCTAAACCCTGAAAAATCTGTCATTCATAGGTTTTTTGCCTTATTTTTGTGTGCTTGGTTAACACACGTAATAGTTACAGCAGAAATATGATTATTTAAGTTAGTTTACCATCCATAGCTGTCTGAGGGAAGAGAAAGATGCTTTATCCTGTGTTTCAAAGTCTTGGCTGCCTCAGAACACAGCAGAGGTTTCTGGTATAGTGTCTTTCTGTGTCTCTTTTGTTGCTCATACGAGCTAATAATACATTTATGTATGCCTGTATCTGTAATCACAAATAGCACTTTAATGGATTGTCACAAACTGCAGAGAGCATATAGCTTTGTTGGAACAGGGAACCAAGCTCAGTCCCACCACCAAATGCAAACTCAGACTTGCTTCCTCCAGTCAGGTGCTTGCTTCAAAATCTCTTCCTCTTTTACCTCTTATGCCTCTGTATTCCACATAAAGTAACTCATCAGATTTTTGAATATTTTTCTAACCTTATTTCACCCTACTCATTTGCTCTTTCCCAGATTCTGACTCACTTTGGCCATGGGGGAAGAAGCTTAAAATACCTCCAAATACTTAGAGGCCCTCTAGACTGGACTATCATGTTCATGCTTATGCATACATAACTTCCTTCGTTGATTTGGAAAGTTTTAAAAGTACTTTAAAAATTTGTCTCATATTTTCTCCAAAAATAGGATGAATACCTTAGATTACATGATCAAGCCTCCACTGCTAATCATTTTCTATATATGTGTATTTTTACTGCAAGAAGTAGCGTCTAAGCTATTGGAGATGATCAGACTGGAGAGAAAAAAAAGAAGTGTATTTTTCACTTGTGCATGTTTCTTTGATGTGTTTGGTTATACCTGAGCACTGGGGTTTTTTTGGTGGGGGAGAGGGTAAGAGAGTATATCCAGCATGGCCTACTGTTGGTGCCATGAGCCCAAATCTGGTGTGAAACAGTGTTCTCATCTATGCATTTAGAGTTGGCCTGAGCATGTATCTGCATGTACCTGTGTGATATCCTCCGTCTTCTCCTGCTTTGTTTGTTCCTGCGTCATGTCAGTAAGATGGGCTTGCTTTTGGCAGCAGTGTAGTCAGGGATTGGGTTAAGCTGGCAGGAACACAGGGCTAATGGTATAGATCTTACATAGAGAGATCTGCTGGATAGCAGCTGCTTGAGCAGAGTGCTGGTGCTATCTGTGTGCCTGCAGTCATGCTTTTTTACCTTATGGCTGGTCAGCTTAACATGGTAAACCAGCAGAAAAATACTGGCAAAACCAGAATCATTCTGGGTTATGTTTTTTTAAATCTCCCTGGTCCACATCAGCATCAGGTATTCTGTCAGTGTAGTGCAGAAAGAGTATAAAGTATGCAGGAGGAGTGGGATGCCTATTTCTGTCACCAACTAGCTTTTGGGTTGGTTTAACTGTAATCCTGGACTGCGTCCTGAGAGAAATGTCCATAAAAGTTCCAGCCTCCATGTTAGGAGGACGACTCTTTGAACGGGTGAGGCCATTATGTCAGTATGATCTGCTTAATGAGAGCAGCCCAGAGATTAGAATGTTTTGAAACAAAACCTCTGTTTGAACTTCTACATTCATCTCAGCTGGCATCCCTGCCCCTAGGATACAGAGTTATGACAGACGTCAGGTATGTCAATTCTAATTTCCCTAAGCCCTCATGTGGAGATACAGAGCTCGTCTGGCAATGCCAGTTTGCAGTTTCCACCTCCCTTGCTGCTGGCAGCTTCATGCCACTGCAATGCCCTGCCCTGTGGGTTGTGCTGGCTGAGCTGCTGCATCTGACCAGTGTCTGGAACTGCTCTGCAAGTGGTGCATTGGTGTAATTGAGAAAGGTGTCAAATGTCTTGCAAGAGTTGAGTGCCTGGGAGGACAGGACAGAGGAAAAAGGGAAAACAGAATTTCTTAAACTTAATTTCTTGCAGAAGTCCTTATAATATAAAAGTTCACTCTAAATTTCAAGACATTATTCTTGACATTCCCTTACTATAAGGAAAGATAGGGTTTCCCAGATGACAGCTTGCTTGACTGGCAGAGAGAAGGAATCAGATTATTGCAGAAGTCAGAGAGATCCATCTCTGGTACTTGGCAGAGAAAGGGCCCCTAATCACCTCCAGAATGCCAAGTCCTTTCTGAAGGTCAGGTCTGAAAGGGTGAAGGAGGAGATGATAGAATGGCATCCAGAGCAGCAGAAACCCTCAGTTTCCAGCTCTGAAATGAGAACTTGGATTCTTCTTAAGTGGATTTTGCAGGTCCCAGTTTACTGGGAGCAGTGGTGGGAGGTCAGCCTCATAAGGGGAACAGAGTTAGATACCCAAATGCATGGAAAGTTTGAGGCTCCTCCGTGTATGTAATAAATCATACCTTGATGACCATCTCTGCACTTCAGTCATATTACTATGGATAGTGCTTCTTCTATGGAGTTTTTCTCTTTTCCTGATCATATTCTTCTCACTCTTCATCTCATATTACTTTTGCATGACTTTCTTTCAGCAATTTGTTTCCTAGCTTTCCTGAATACATTCCTAATTTCAAAATATTTTGGATACCATTTGAGATTTTCTGTGGTGCTTGTTACAGTTTTCTCAAAACAAAAGCCTTGGAAATATGTAGACTTTAGAAAAGCAACTCTTTTTTTTTTTTTTTTTTGCTTGCTTGTTTAATTGTTTTTTTAACTTGTTAAATAGGTTCAGCAGGTACTGTGTGTCATCAGGGTATCCAGCTTGTGGAACCTAGCAAGAGAAAAAGGCATTTGGCTACTTAGTGTGTTTGTTCTCCTGTAATTTGTTTCATTTATTTAAACTGGCATCAGAAGTTTAATTCTTGTGAGTGTGCTGATTAGGGTAGGTCTTAAGAGATGGAAGATACTTTTGCTGTATGAGGTGGCTCTGTCATGGCAAAAAGTCTCTTCAAGAGCAGTAACTCTTTTATGAAGGGGAAAAAAGTAGAATTTTTGCTTTTCAGTCTTGAATGCTCACTTTACTTTTTGACACTCATAAGCTTTTAGGATCATCAGAATTCAGAGCCTTGACTTACGCTTAGAGTCTTGACAGATCTTGACTTACATTGCTAGATTTTTATTACTTTCTTGTGACATTGTTCTGGTAATATTCTCAGATTATTTCTTAAGACTTATGTTAATAATAAATGCATAAATATAGAGTGCAGTCAGCAGTTCTGCTTCTAAGTGTTTTTGGAGTTTAAACTCTTGAAGTTGAGGGAAAAAAATAACTACTGGAAGTGGCAGTACAATTTGTATTATTTCTGAGCATGGAGCCCCACCACTAGCTCAACCTTTCTTAAGCCCATGTCATGTCACTGAAGGGAACACTTTCTCCCCTGGCTGGGTGATCCTGTCTTCTGTTAACAGCCCCTACTGGATTCTTTTTTTTCCCCTTTCCAGTTGGATGAGCATGTTGGGTTGTTTTACCACAGAGTTGATGGAATATCAAAACTTACTTGAAGAGGGACAAAAATTCATAAAAGAGGTTTTGGTCTGCAAAATGGCAGAACCTGTGGCAGTTCTGGCTTAAGGTGATTTAAATGAATTGTGAAAATGAGCCTTGCTTGAAGGAAAAAAGACACTTCTAAATCTGAGATACAACTTTTCTTTCTCATTGTGCTAGTAACATCTCAGAGCAGTATGTTACATTGTTTATTTATTTATTACAATTGAAACTACAGTGTTTCAATTTAAAAAATGATAGGAGCTAATGTGACTTTCATGAATGACACAGTTAACTACAGGGGAAAAGATGAAGATGTTGGTAAGTGATGAAAGTGATGACCTACCTTTTTTGATGCATCTTATATAAGATATGGTAGCTCACATGGGCTCTTTTGTCATAATTTTTAGCAACAGTGTTTTTTGTGGTACTTGGTTTTCCATCTCTGATTAAATATTTGCTATTTGTTGTTAAAACAGAGATTGCCTTTCATTAAAATAAGGTGCAAAGTGAATTGTAAAGTTTGTATACTTTTTACTGACAGATGAGAGGAACAGAATTGCACAGCTGCAAAGCTTACAAAATTTGAAAGACTAGTGAATGCCACAAAATGAGTTATCTTCTGGTCTCCCATCTGCTGTGTTTGCTAAACTTTGATTTCAAAATTAACATGTCTTAGTAAAAACTGATGCCTGTTTGCAAGGGGTGAAGCTTATAAAATTGTGGCCCTGTATACTAGGATAACTTAACACCCCATACTTTTCTTCCCTGGAAAGTGAAAAGTTCCAAACCACAAAGTGGTGAAACAGTTGTGATCTATCATTTCTAAGGCTAGAATACTGAATCAAAAAGTCAAGTGAAAAGTCCTTTCAAGCTAAATAAATAGAGTTGAAAAGTTGTAATAAGAGAAAAAGAGAAATCATTATTCCTGAAGAAAAGCTTTATGGGACTGTTGTTCTTTAAAGATGTAAGGAAATTTAGTATGATTTCCTTCTTTTTTTCTTCAATGAGAACAGGAAATAGAAGAGGAGCTAAAATTATAAACATAGACTAATATAAGTTCTATTTGATTAAATAAGAGTTCATCTAGTACTGCATGTTTATGTGTCTCTTTAAAAAAGCAATACTTATTTGAGACTGTTCCCCTTTCAAGTTTTTTTAATAGATGTTCATAACCATTGTAGGAATTCTTGCTGAGTGTGTCTTGTGGAAAATATGTGGTGAAAAGGCTTTTATAATAATAAGGCAAAATCTCCAGCTGTATTTACTTTCCCCTCTCTCCTGTTTTACGTATTTAATCCTGTTTCATAACAAGTTGCTGTGACTTAGTTGAGGTATTAGTCTCCCAAATAACTCTCGTCAAACTTTTGGTCTAATTACTGTTTTGTTTATATATAAGACTGATTTGCAGAAATGTGTATTGTAGACATGTGAGGTACTTCAAAAAGTCATTAATTTTCAAGGAAACTTTCTTTCAAACAAATGAGAACCTCTTATCTATTTCCTGTAAGTTTGCCCATTGTGTTATTCATCTTAATAAAAGTCAGCTGGGAAATACATGGATTTTTCATTGGAGGGATTGCTAAAAGATTTTAAACATAGGGCATGACAGTTTTCCTGCTGCTCAAGTACCTGTATTAGAATTTCTCAGATAAATCTCACAATTATAGCAGAGTATAATCTAATATTGGTCCTTATTAGAAGTACTTATTACAAAGTGATTGCAAGATAAGAATTTTCCTGTGTGTTCTATACTTGTATTAAATAATTCCCTCTCTAGATAAGCCCTGTAACTAGTTTGGTGTCCATTTGGTATTCTGTGAGCCCCAACTGGGTTTGGTGGGATTAAATTTTTATAGATGACTGCTCATGTCTCCTGGTGAGGAACAAGTCTAACCATTTCTGGTTTTAATTTTGCACTTCAATAATCAACATTTTACTGCTTGTGCTTTATTCTGTCTTTCTCTGTTCTCTTATTTCTGTTCCATTGCACCTTATTTTACTTCTGTTCCGATTTTCCTCTTAACCTGGATTGCCTTTTTACAGAATGCTTATGAGGTTACAAAAAAAATCTGGCAAATTTGTGGTAATGTTTGAGATAGAGTATTTATATTCCACAGTCATATGGAATGCTTTAAACATTGGTGATGTACTCAGATTGCCTAGAAAAGTATGTTGGCAGTTGTCAGTATTGGCTTGTAACTGTGTGAAATACTAAATGTCTTTACTGCTTCTAAATTTTTTTTTTTTATAAATCCATGAAAGAATTAGGGATATAGGATCTCTCCAGTAGCAAGGGGCTTATCTTGTAGAACAGAGCAGTGTTGAACAGAAATAAAGGAATATTTTTTCTCATCATTGGATCCTTTCAATATTTTGCTGACTCAACCTCTCACTGCAGTGGGAGTTTCTGTTAATGTCCATTTGCTTCCGTGGGAAGAGGCGTGACCTGTAGAAGACACAGCTCTGCCAGCCTCAGTCTGATGCTGCCTCCATGGAATCACTGCACCCAGAGCTGCCTGTTCCTCTGGAGACTTGCTCTTTCCATTCCCTTGCAGTTCCTCATTTCACCATCTGTGTTTGCAAGGCAGTGCTTCATCTCCAGCTGTTTTCTCCTGCACTGAATGAGTCGCGCTTACCTGAGCCACAGCTCACCTTGGAAAAAGGAGAAGTCTTAGTGCCAGTCTGCAGTGGAGGGTGTGGTTTTAATAGGGCCCTGCACTCAGTAGAACCCAAGAGCTCTCCTGAGGTTTTGCATATACAGAGTCACAGCTGTTCTTCCATTTGGTTAACTGATAAATTTAGAATCTGCCCTGCAGGTGACCCAATGTGCATGTGAGTTTTACAGTCCACAACATTCAGTGCTTGCTCTTGCTAATGTGACTGAGCGCACTGAAGTGTGCAGTGAGTGCAGTGGGATTTAGGGAAGAGGAAAGTTCAGACTCTGCTGGACACGCTTCTGCCTTTCCTCTTCCTGGCAAGAGGAACTGCAAAAAAAGTTTTACCTCAGTGAAGTGTGTTACAAAGCTTTTTCAGAATGTACACTTGCCTTGGAATATTCTTTCGCTGACAAAATTAAGTGGTTTTTCAATTAAATTCTTATGCAGCTACTGCCATAAATGCTTATATGCTTTTTTAATGCATGAGTTTTTTTTATTTTTACTAACAGTTGTACTTTATGACTGCATTTGCACACATTATTACCTGTAGTTCCATGTGGGAGCATTAAAAAGTCAAATCACTATTATTTCATACATTTCCATTTTTTGTCAGTAGTAACATACATTCCAATTATTGAATATTGATTATTGATAATAAAAAGAATATTTCATGCTTAGATTATAAACTGCCATCTTCCACAGATGTCATAAGAACTCCCTTACTTACACCTATCTAAATGAAGTTCCCCCATAGTGGGGATAAAAAAAGGAAACCAATGAATTTTCCTGTGTGGGAAAGCATTTTCTGGCACATGCCAGGTTTCTCAATCTTTAAGATTTTAATACAACTTGATGAACATGATTTAATCCTTTATACAGGATGGACAGTAGACGTGTCCTCTTCCTACAGGAGAGTAGCTATTCTAGCTGTTTATTTCAAAACACCTTTTTCTACAAGTTTTGTAGTGAGGACGCTAAGATCCTGATATCCTTGAGCTTTTAATATCATGGTTATGTATTTGCATATAATGACGTTGAGGATCAAATGACATAAACAGACACAAGCAGGCCTGTGCATGTATTTACTGAAGAATGATTGCATAGACTGGCTTTGACAGAAATCACCTGGATATTTATAAGCTGTCCACTTAGCTTTGCTTGTATGCTGTCTCAGCAGACATCTCAAATGTTTAGACTATCTCCCACATTACAGCAAAAGCAACGGTACCTTTTAGGGAATGGATGTCAAACTTCTTCAGGATAAAGATTTTAAGTAGTGCAACTAGGGTAGGAGATCTGGTATTCATCCTAGACCTCATGTCGGTGGCCAAGATACATAAACGTAAATGCTGTAAGCATTTAGAGAAGGAGGGGTTGGCAAATTTTCAGAGGTGGTATTGTAGGTCTTTTTTTTTTTTTTTTTTTCCTAAGTCAGTGACATTTGAAATTTAATACAAAGTGAAGATGCTGCCTTTCAGAGAAGCAAGTAAATCAGCTGTTGAGTGGGACTTTGCCTGTGTAGACTTAGGAAAACCAGGAGCTAGAATATGCTCTATTTGTGTGTTTGCAACTTGTTTTGTGTTCCAGTTCCCAACCACATGTGGTTTTTACTGTGTTGCCTTTCAGTCATCAAGTTGGAAATTGCTGAACCCTGTTTTTCAGGTTTCCTTTAACTTCTAGGATCACAGACTGATTCGGGGTAGAAGGAATAGTAGCATATCCTGCAGTTCTGACCCTCCTCCTGCTGAAAGAAGGGTCAGAGCTTGACACAAACCATGTCACTTGGAGCACTGTCCCCTCATGTCTTGAAAGCTTCCGTAAGGGGAGATTCTGTAGCTCATCTGTTCCAATGCATAAATATCCTTAAAACTGTTTCAAGTTCAATTTACTCAGCCTCCCTCTGGAGCCTGTCCTTCAAATCGCATCAACACCATGAACATCAAGCTGTAGCAAGCTGCTTGTTGTCGTGAAAAAATGGTTCTAAAGACTCATTCAAAATTTGTTCTTGGTGAGGTCAGACCTTCCACCAGCTGTGTTCCCTGTACTGCAGTGACTGATGATAAGGCTCAACTTCCTTTGCTGCCATTGTAGCTCAGATTTTTAAAGTGCCAAACTCTAGCTGTATCATCTAAGATCACCCAAATGTATCTTGCTGAATTATCAGGTGTTGATTCTAAACATCATGGCATAATCTATGGTAATTTAACAGTTAATGCATATCAGGCTCTTGCTCTTGATTAATTTTTTAGTGCATTTTTGTCATACTGTAAATTAAAGTTCTTGGTGGTATTTCTGCTGTTGTTGTGTATCTCTGTTTAGTGAAATACATGTTTTTCCTGCTTGAGATAATAGCATAAATGATAGTTTTTACAGGTGATTCTTACAGTATACCACGTTTCCGAATACCATTGATTCTGTTCTTCAAAACATTATAGCTTTAAATCATCATTGTCAAAATACATCTGACTTCTTTGTTATCTGAAAAAATCAACCCTTAATAATCCAAAAATAGCATTTTTTTCATGTAATGCAGTCAAAACAGAGATTAAAGGACAGATTGTAACAGTTTTTTTTAAATTATTCTTCAAAAATCTTCACATTAAAAACACAACTCGACTATGCTTTAAGAACCCTAATACTTTTCTGAAATCTTAATGCTGATTGCAAAGCTTGAGCTTTTTTTTTTTTTTTTTTTCCCTACTATTTCTGCTCTGGAAAACAGTTTTGCGTAAGTCTTTATATGAACCTGAAGCCCCAGTCTCTGTTATCACTAGAGCATTTTTCTAGATTGCTGTCAGAGCCAGGACTTAAAAAGGAACCAGGCTGGTGCTAGATCAGTTTGATTATTCCCATGTCATTTTCCTTGGACTTAGAGGTATGTGTTAGAGAAAATGTGCTGTACCGAGGTTGGGCACATGAGTCTCACTGGCTTT
This sequence comes from Parus major, assembly GCF_001522545.3. Classification (NCBI taxonomy): domain Eukaryota; kingdom Metazoa; phylum Chordata; class Aves; order Passeriformes; family Paridae; genus Parus; species Parus major. Next base: position 84,334,252 of record NC_031770.1, on the reverse strand, counting down.
GCTTTAGCAAGGGCCATGTTCTGAGGTGTTTGTACTGGGTTCTCCTCTCAGTGGGCTTCAGGAAAGCAGTTTAGTATAGTCACACCAGTGGACCTGAACTGTTATGTCTGAAAAGTCCTAGTGTGTGATGAAGTCTGCCATGGTCCACCCTTCGGATGAAGCTGGACTGGGGTTTAAAAGCATTGGTTGACTGGAGTTTACTTCATCGATTTGGGCACATTTGCTGCACCATCGGTTGTGTGATCTGTAGCATTGTTATCATATGGGATTTTCCACTGCTCAGGATACCTTCATTCTCTCGTTACATTAGATAATGGAGAGTTGATACATGAGACAGTGGAGAAGTTGTTTGTATTCAGATCTTATTTATGGAGTGTTTTAAGGATATTTGGGACAATTGAATGTGATAGGTAAGTAACGAGTTCTTCGTATTGAATTGTAATGTGTAGGCCCAAAAAGATACAATAGATCAGATTTTTGAGTCGGTTGTCTCTATGAGAGCTAAATAATGTTTATAGTACAACCAGGAAATAATTGAAAGTGACTTAGTTTTATTTTGGTTTTTGATAGAAATGGAAACATTGCAACACAAATTGATTAGTGGGTTAAACAGAAGATGGCAAGATGAGCAAGGCAGGGCTTGGATAAAAGAGTGATGAAGCTTGATGCATTTTTTTACATTACTTTTAAAATCTGCTGTCAAATAAGAAATGTACATCATACCTTTTAAAAAGTGTTTCCTTATTTACAAATTGCAAATAGCTATGTGAATCAAGTATCCTGTTTCAGTATAATAGTTCTGCATCTGCAGATAGATCCTTAATATCTACAGATTTAAAGATGAATGACACTGAATAATTCAGGTAAATACTGTGTAGGGGGCTGTTTTTCTTATTTAAATACCTTGGTGCAGTTAAGCAATTTTGTCATCTGTCTAGACATAAGATTTTGCATTAATGTTTACATATTTGCCCTTTGCTTAACTCCTATAAGATTTTATTATTCAGACTAACAGGTGAATGTTTTATGTTCTAAACTGCTAAAAGTATAAATCTGCTGAAAATCAAGGCCACCTGCCTCAAACATGACACCTTCATCTCCCCATGAAACCAAATATAAAATACCAGACAGATAAAGGGTTTACTGAAGAAAAAAAAAGATAGAATGGTCTGCTCTTGATTAAATGCAAGCAAATAATAATAAGAAAGGAAGGATGTCCTAACAGCCTTTTGGTTTCAGAAATTACATTTTAAGCATGAACAATTATATTGATCATTTTCTTTGAGGCACAAATTGTAAACAGTCACTTAATAGTATCTCTATGGTGAATGAGTCTTATTGGATTAAGTAAAGGGAATATCCAATCTCACCTTTTTTCTGTTTAATGCTCTGCTTTTGTTTTTCCTTACCTTTCATGTTACCTTGTTACGGTACTTATTCAGTACTCTATCCACATTTGATAAAATTTTGAATCCTGAGTTAAAATTTATGCTCTGCAGAGCTGTCACATGCTTCTAAACATCAGCTGAGAAAGATGCAGGTTTTGGATTTTTTAAATTCTAATAGAATGACCCAGTTTGGTAGGCTAAAGCCAAGGTGAATTAAAATATGTGGCATATCTCTGAACTTACTGAGATACCATGTTTTAGTAGAAAACTGCAACAAAATATTTCATGTAAAGCATATCAGTAATTTTACATTCCTTTAGTACATGAAGTAACAAGCAGCATGCTTTAGCTTGACAGTCTGGTCATTAGGATCATGGAAAAATGCAGCTAGTATTGGTAGGGCATCAGGCTCTTAATGAATGTTTACTGTGGATCCAAAAATGACACTGTGAAGCTGGGGCTGGTGGAAAGTATCTCCTTGCTGAGGCTATTGTACTTTATCGTGTATCATGTTTCTTCAGTATAGGTGAAATGAGTAACTAACTGGATGATGGAAGTCGCATCTGACCCAGAAAAAAGGAGTACATCACTGTACTACACTGCATCCTCCTGGGTTAATAATACTGAGAGGGCACTCTTAATCTTCTCAGTTCTTTATACCCTTGGAGAAAATAACAGCAAAAGCTTAATGTTAATTTATATTTCTTTAACCCAATAGAAAATTAATTAATTTACTAGCTATGTGTCACTTAGGGAGCGTATTTGGGATCATGTTTGACCTGTGGGTTTCCCCCACAGGGAAGTATGTAACTAGTAGCTTGCAATAGGTTACGTTTTGCTCCATTTTTAAAAAGTAGGAATCACTTCATCTTTTATCTCTAACAATGTTGCTGGTTACCAATATTCCTATTCTTTGATACATAAGTTTTGACAAGATTGACTTTTTAATTTTGTGTAAGAATTAAATTTAGAGCTTTTTCATTGGCTGATTCTTAGGCTAATGCACAGTCACATCAGTTGTAGTGAAGTCCTGCATGGTGAGCTTCAGTTGAAGTGTTAGAAGCCAAAATCAGAAAACCACAAATAGATTGGTTTGGATTTATTTTTGGGGACAATGAAAACCATGACTGTGATTGGGTGAACACTGTGAGTGAAATATGAAGGATAAATGTGTATTCCTAAGGGCATTTAGGATCATGCTTCTGCCAAAAAAAGTGTGTTTTTCTTCCTCTCTGTACCTGTGTTTGTGCTACCTCCTTTTCACTGGTCTTACTGTTTGTGGAGCTGCATGGTAGGTCACATCAGCTCACTGAAGAGCTGAAGCTAACTCCTCAAACAAAAATAAATAATGTGAAATGGGATGAGATGGTTAGAATGTGTCATCTAAGTGTATTTGTGTTTTATAAATGCTTCCATAAAATAAGTCTGGTGATGGTTAAGTATTTCTTAGATGAAAATCAAAGTTGGAAATGGTGTGGATCTGAATAAGATGAAAAATGGTTTAGAGTTGGAGTAGAGACAAAGATTTGTGTTGGGGTTTTTCTCAATTTTACGCTTGAAGCCTGCAGTTCCTGACTTTGATAGCATAAAAGTGCTGTCATGTTTTGCCTAGTGTGACCCTTTGCTTGCATTTTTGTGTAGCTGGTGGCCACAAACAATGTAGGGAGTGTCTGGTAAGTGGTGTGTTCAGGGGATACTGGAGGGAGTTTTACAAACTGCAGTTTCACATCCTTCAGTGTCAGAACTGATTATAGCAGTTCTGTAGATGTGCTACATGGCAGATCCTTCTGAGATGGCTGTAGTGTAGGTGATAATCCTGGGTTTTCATTCATACCAATTTTCCAGTGTAGTTTACTGCATGTCTTTACAAGTATTTGCCCTAACTCTGCAGGGTATGGAAAAACTAGTGCTGTGTTGGGACTTCTTTGTATTCATATTTGGCTACTGCTTTGGTTTATAATTAAAAAAATAAAACATAACAAAATAAAGGGTTAAATAAGACAGTACTGAGCTTTGTAGACTTCCTTGACCTGTTCCTTTTTCCCATTATCCATTCTTGCCTTTGTCAATACATCTGTATATGGTAAATGAGATGTACTATAATGCATCTGTTGCAAATCACTGTCTTTTGCTTTAGCTTTTACCAGATTCGCGCATCTATGAAAATTCCTCCAAGAATTCCACACATATTAGAAGCTAGTTTGTTACATGGAACTGGTAAGTGCAAAAACTTTCCAGTAAATTAGGTCATTATCTTGCCTTGCTAACTGAGGGATTGCACTCTTTGTCATATATTTTTATAACTAATACAGAAGTGTTTTTAATTTTGTTACTAACGCAATGCAAATATGTCTTGTTCTTAACAACAGGACTTAAAAGTTGATTACAGAATTTGTGTTACTATTTTTCATCTGCTGATTGCCTCTGCTGGTAGCAAAATATGGTGATTCCTTTATATTAGTGTCTTCTCCTTTATATTAGTGTTTTCTGGTTTTTTTTCCACAGATTTGCTCAGTCTTCTTCATGTTTCAGGCTAAGATGACCAAGGGCAGAATTAGCTAGATATCTGAAAGCAGTGGAGAATTTCAGATACAGATTCTTGCACAGATTGATAAGCCCATTCTTTTTCTGAAAAGAATACTTCAAAATAATGCACTTTTCAAACTCACTCTAGTGGTAAACTTGAAAACTGATTTAACCCCCTGAACAGAATTCCCTTATCTTTTTTCTTTTTTAAACCTGTAATTCACTTTTGGTTTCTATGTCCAGGCAAACTAAATCCAGAGAAACCTGTTAGGGCTTACATAATTCTGTGTAGGCCATACCTCAGCATGTTGTAAAAATGTGAAAAACAAAAAATTAATTAAGTTTTCAAATGTTATGTGGAATTGCAGGAATTTCACGGAAGAAAATCCTAATACAGTCTGAGAAAATGTGATAGGATCACATCAAAAAAAGTTACTAAAACTTGAACTTTTGAGGCTGTTTTGAAAGTAGTTCTGAGTACAGCAACAGTGTAAATACTGAATGTTGGTCAAGCTTCCTAAATATTTCTTGGATTTGTGTGAGATAAATGAATAGTTCTGATGAGCCAAGATTACTCTATTTCAAAAAGCAAAGTTTAATGTAGTTTAGAGAATTTGGATCTGGTAAACATCCTGTAGTAAAACATACTGTTTATGAAGTGACACTTAATATGATTGATATTGCTGGAAAAAAAGTTTAGCAATTCATGGTATATTTTTGAATGGTCTTCAGTTACTTTTTCAGAAAGCTGCAGTCTTGTTAGAAAACTGTGACATAAGTGTTAGCTTTTGTTTCTTGTTATTAGGGATAAAGGGTATAAACATTAAGAATGCAGTTTGGTGTGAGTTTAGATCAGCAGTTCTGACAAACAAAAAAAACCCAGCCCTTGATTCCCCTTGGCCACTCTGTCTTACCTTTATATTGCTCTGTGTGTTGTTGACCCAAGTGTCTGATTTGGTCTGGGAACTCAACTGGGGAACTCACTCAGCTGACAAGCAGCCATTTTACAAAAAAACCTAACCCCTTCAAACCCCAAAATTGGGGCCCTTTTTAGATCAGTTTTTCAGTTTGGTTTTTCAGGGAATTACTGATAATGTTCAACAAAGCAGAAGGAAGGGTACAAGCTGGTTAGTGAGAGGGGGTTAGTTTGTCCTTGTAGACATCACAGTGCTAGGTTTGCCGGGAACCTCTTCTTTCCATTTCCATTTAGCCACTTGCTTGATTTAGGAGAGCTGGATACTGTAGGCTCACATGCAGCCCTCCTGCCCCAGGAGGAGGAATAGTTGAAAGCAATTCCCAAGATTGCTGTTGTGTGTAGAAAATAGCTGCTATTGGTCTCAGCATAGAGTAGCACCGTGCTGATTCACCGTGTGAAAATGTTGCTTGTTGATCGCCGAGGAGGCTGATCAGGATCCCACAGTTCTCACTCTTGAGAATGGTGTCCTATATTGATCAGGTGCTTCTTTCTGTACTTTTCTCTCACTTCAGTCTTTCTCATACTTACCTATTCTAAATCGTATTCACTTTGTTATGTCATGATTTTCCCACTCCAAGTTGTTCTGCCTACTTCTAGCTCTCCCTGAACTCTGCACAAGTTACCCACAGTTTCCTTACTTTAGCTGTGTTTTTCCCTCTCCCACAGACCATTTATTTGATCTCTCTCCTCCTTTTATCTCCCTGATTCAAATATATAGTCTTAAGTTATTCCTCTTTTCCCTGTTAATTTACATCTCCTTTCACTGCTTCCCCAGCTCTTCATGCAGTCCTTCATTAATTTAAATAAGTTGTTTTTTTCCGTTTCTATTTTCCACGTCCTGTAGTAGCTCACTAGAACTGCTTGGGACCCAGCATGAGTGTCATTACAGATATGATAAGGCAGTTCACTAGCTCCAGTCTTGTGAAGGTCTTTTATTATTCTTGTTTTGAAGGAAGATGTAATTGTGCTGTAGAAAATGAAAAGAAAAACATATGTATTTTTAGCCTTTATGAGGTTGCTTCAGATTTGAGGATGTTCTGAATTCTTCCTTCTCTCAAATTCATGGGTGGTTTTCAGAGAAAGAAAAAGGCAGAATGGGAAGGAGTAAGGTGTCTTTTTTTATGATGCAAGAGTAAATTATCTTGTAAAATGTAAATAGATGTATATGTAAACTTATATAGCTAATAAAAATATAAATCTAGTAAATGTATATACAAGAGTAATAAATATGTAAGAGCAAATATGTCATTTATATGCAAGAGTAAAAAAATCCCACTATTTTTTCTCCTCTGTTGTGGAAACAGCCTTTTGTGTGGATAGAAGGTTAGGAATAGTCCTGGCCAGTTAGTGCATCATTGATTTAAAAAACAGCAGCTCTGCTTTGATGACCTCACATTTGTGAGACCTTGCTCCCCATGTGGAAGTGGCTCAGCCTGTTCCTGACTCAGCTTTTCCTCTGCAGCTCCTCTCTCTCTTCTGGGGGTGCCGGTTTGTGTTACACTGAAGTCAGCAGAGCTGGGGGCTGTAACTCAGGCTTGGACGCTGCAGAGGAAGTGGAACCTCAGCCATTTGTCTCCATTACTTCTTTTGTTTCAGACAGGAGTGGGAGATCCCTTTTGCTGATGCTGTGCACTTATATCAGATTATGTGCCAAGTGAAACCATACCTGCTCTGCCCTTCAGCTGTAACAGATGACACAGATGGATGTAAGCTGAAAGTGGCATTATACATAGGGGAATTACTCCGTAATGATTCAGCCTTTGTAAGCATTTTATCCAGGGCACCTAAACTGATGATATGTGTGAAACAACTTCAGCAAAACCCAGTATTTGTACATTTCTAAGGAGAAGCTGAATTGAGATGTTACTAAAAGTGGGAATGTTTGCCAAGGGCGGCAATATTCTATTAGACTCCCCAGAATTGTAGACTGCAAACTGCAGATTTTTTTTTTAACTTGTGGATTCCTTTGAAGTAGTTTATTAAGAAGAATCAAAAGAATTTTAAAAAATCTTCTGCACCCTCATTTACATGATTTCTAAGACATTTTATCTTGGAAGATGTTGATGTTATTGAGCCATTTTTTAAGAGGTCATAATAAGTGTCACTATTACTGTTACTTCTGTTCTTCCAAGTTCCAACTTCTTTTAGTTTTTTTCCAGAGGATAATACCCCTCATGATACTTTCTGTGTGCTAATCCTTTGCTAACGTGATAAATATTTCCTCAAAGATGGTTTTAAGTCATTCCCTTTCTCATTTCTTCTGCAAGTCTTTTAACTCTCTTATTTCAGCAAAAGGTTCCCTAACCATTTATCACACTTTCCTGAACTCTTTATGATGAGTAGCCTTTGGACTGAAAGCAGAAGTGTTGTATTGCATTCTCCATGCCAGGTTCAGGTGATAAACTCAGAATTAGTTTGGCCTGAGTAGGATACAAAAGATCTCAAAAGAAAGAACAAATGACCTCTGTTCTTGATTCAGTGGAGTGGTATATGTCATTTAACCTCTTTGTCTCATCTGTAGGTAATTTTGTTTTCAGTGTGGTTAAAACCAACAAATTAACATGAATGCTAGATGAAGCAATACAGAATTCTGGAATTTTTGATGCCTAGAATGCCTTCAGTTTGTAACAAAGCAAAAAAATCTTCAGAGCTTATATTAAAAGCAAATATATTTAAAATATTGACAGTGTTTCTTTGAAGCAAAATGTATCCCTTCAAACTTCATCAGTTGCTGACTGAAAACCACTTAAATTACTGATGTTATTACAGTTTTAATAGTAATCATGAAACTGATTGAAATGATAGTTCCACTTATTAGCTGCTCTGAGTTTTCCAGTTATATTAATACTTGTTTCTCTCTTCAGGTGCAACAGATCTTGCCTTTCCTGCTTCAGTCCATGACAATATAGTTTGCAGTAAAACATTTCAGATTCTTTACAAAAATGAGGAAGTTTCTGTGAATGATGTGATGATTTTCAAAATAAAAATGCTGATAGATGAGAGGAAGGTAATCTGCTGTTCAAATTTACTATATTCAGATAATTTAGGCTTCATTATGTACAATTTGAATTAGTACAAATAAGGGACCTGAAAGATTTCATGCTTCTATAATTTCTTTGTAGATTGAGGAGTCGCTTAATGAAATGAATTTTCTGCTAACATTAGATTTACACTTCACGGATACAGACTACTCGTAAGTTTAAATATAGAAGATTTTGTTAAAGCAAGAATATATGTTAACTCTTTAATCTGTTAAAAACTGGATTATTTATAGGTGTAGTGTGTTCACATTAGACGTAAATGATGGTGAAAAAGAAATACAATGGTGAAGTCATTTCATAACTGGTTTGTCTCATTCTAATATTTTTTTCCTCTGGGAGAGATGCCATTGTGTTCCAAAGTATGAACTTATGCTAAATTGCTGTTTTTGTCAGTTATTAGTAACTTGCACTTTAAACATAACTGTTCTAATTGTATGTTGTTCTGTTAATTTCTTTTTAGACCAGATGACCTGAGCACACTACAGCCAATTAGTAGCCGAACTTTAAAGTTGCACTTTAACCTACACCAGGGCCTTCATCATTATGTCAATGTTATGTTTGATTACTTCCACCTTTCCGTCATATCGGTTATAGTCCATGCTTCTTTGGTTGCTCTGCATCAGCCATTGATAAGGTAATCTCTTTCTAATAAAATGCAAATAAATTATTGAATGTCCAAATGGAAATGTTATAAAACCAGGATAATTTGGAAGGAGTTTAATCTGTGGACAATATTGTTTTCTATGATGATTTTGGAATTCAGGACCCAGAGGGATGAGAAACGTAATGTTTTTAAATTATCTGGAACAAATTTTGAGGGTTTTTTAAATTAGAAATAAGAGTGTGTAGTGTAGAAGAGAGAGAATGCCCAAGGCCAGAGAAGTGGAAGAATGTATAAATATCTGTATTTATATGAGTGTTTTCATATGTATAAATATTTATGAATTTTTTTAATCAGGAAGATCTGCTGCACACTGTACACAGTGACTGAAATAGCTGCTGTTAATACAAATAGGGTGTCTTCTGTTAACTATCTGCAGTTTCATTTACTGCTGGAATGGTAGTGATATCTGCAAATGATACATTTACCATTTTAGTCACTAAATGGAGCTGGAGAATTTACTTTTCTTTTTAAAAAAGATTTTGGCTAATTTTTTCTGAAGCTTTTTTATTTAATCTACTTGTGTCACCCTTTGCAATCTCTGTTTACTTTGCATCTCTGTGAAAAAGTTCTGTACAGTCAGTTACACATAGGAAGTATTCTTTGCACACCTTTTTTTTAGCTTATCTATCTTTTCCTTCTTTCATGGTCTTCAAATAGTCCATGCTACTGCCCTCAAGTTTGCTCATATTCAAGTCCAGTCTGTACCAGTGCCCAGACCTTTAGCTGCAGGTATTCCCACTCGTGTCTGTCTTCATACCATGGAAAGCACTGTTGGTGTATGTTAGACAGCTGTTCTGTGCTGAAGGGCTGTGCTGGTTTGGAGGAGTCAGGTGGCTTTCATGGGTTTACCCCTGCAAGTTGGTTTGAATTGGTTTGGTGATGTGTTTTAGGCATGGTTACATAGTAAATGAACTAACACATCAGAAGAGATGGCACAGCCTTATTTGGGAGAGAAACAAGTATTGAGAAGGTGGGAATTGTTGTTGAAGACATAATCTGATAAATGCACTTGAATAAACTTTTTAATGCACTTAAAATAGCATCACGTGTGTAAAATGTACATGATCACACTTTGTCCCACAAGTGAAATTCAGGCATTTAGGCTATATTGATTATTTGTTGTTAAAAAATGAAAAACAGGTGTTGATACTAATTTTTAGTCAGAAATATATTTGTCCCTACTGACATTTTTTAAAAGCTTCAGTAAATGAGAGGAGTTTTCTATATATTTTTCCTCAGTTTCTGGCTTTAAAAGTGATGATACAATAATGCTGTTAATTTTAAACCTTAGCTTACCTCAGTTTGTGTAAGGAGATACTGAAACAAAGCAGCAACTTCTATGCTGCTTTTATTATCTTGTGAGTAGGGTGTTGCTGGTATCCACAAAATTTTTTTAATTATTCTAGTTGTCCTTTAAATCAGCTTGTGTTGGGGAGAGGAAGAAACTTTAAAATTTACGGTGTTTTATTTCAGCTGAGCTTCCCCATGTAGCAAATACTTGATGGTTGCTGTATCCATATCTGGCTCACTTTTCTCAAGCACTACTTTCTGAAAAACCTGAGAATTGCAAATGTCACTCCTCTTTGTGCTTTGGGCTTTCACGGGTGACAGTTTGGTCTTCTGTTTGGATCATGCTCACATTTGTTGGCATTTATCTGCTCCTTTCCTAGGAGTGGTCACTTTTTGAGTGTTTTCTTCTGAGTAGCATTCAGATTCACCTTCTTTTGGAAACAACCAGTGTTAACACTTCCCTCGAAAGAGAGAAGATAATTCCACTTGGGTACAGCCCTAAACTCCTGTATAATCTACGCTTTTCTTTAACCTGTAATTGTTTATTTCTGCCTGTTATCTAATAGTCTGCACTTTCTGCATTCATTCATTTTTCATTCGTTTTTCCTAGTTGTTATCGCAAGGCTACTGTTGCAGGATGCTCTGTTCTTCCAGGAGTTCAGGATAGGATCTCCTCAGCAGGCAGAGGTCAGGCATCCTTTAGGAAAACAGCAATGTCAGTTTGTGTAACAGCTTTCAACTTCCTTCTACTGCTTCACTTTTAAGAGGTTTAAGTCCTCACAGCAAAATCCACAGAAAATGAATACTTCATACCTGTTATAGTTCAAATTTTATATTTCTGGCTTAAACTTTCAGGAATATTGTTTAAATTAATTGAAGTTTGCATTGTAAGTAATGAGGAACAGTATGTTCAGATTATCAGTTCATTTGTGCTTTTTGCAGTTTTCCTCGCCCAGTGAAGAATACGTGGTTGAACAGGAATGCACCAGCGCAAAACAGGGACTCTGTGATTCCTTCTCTTGAAAGTGTGGTCTTTGGCAATAACTATACAAAACAGTTATCAGCAGATGTAAGAATATATATCAGTTTAAGATTTTATTTGTATTCTGTTGGGAGGTGGGGATTTTATCTTTTCTGCAGGAATATTATTTGATAAAGAATGAACTTGGTTAGAAGATGTTTGGGGTGGCGTGTGAAAAGGGAAATGAGAAAAATGTTCCAGAAGACTATGTTATCTGCTTCAGAAATGTACACATGGGAAGCTTACAATATTAAGTGTTTGACCTTCTTTTTTAATGTCTCACAATCCACTGAAAATCACAAAAATGTGGATCAAGTCTGTAAAAAGAGCAATTGCTTTTCTTTTGTCATTCTACTAACACTTCATTTATTAGATGAAATTAATATGTGCCTTTTTGTCTTTATTCTAGGGTTGCAGTTTTGTTGTTTCAGAGTCTTTCCTCAGCCATGCTTATAATTTTCACTATACACTTTGTGCCACTTTGCTGCTTGCTTTCAAAGGGTTGCATAGATATTTCATTACAATAACCAAGGATCTCCCCTCTTCTCACCGAATTGAACTGGGTATGTCCAATTTCATAAAATGTATCACTTTCTCGTGAATGTTTATTAAGGCTTCTTTCACACTAAACTGTCATTGATGGCATATCTCTTATATTTAAAATATTTTTTGCTTAAACTGATCCAAAATTTAATAACTGAAAAACCCAAAGAAACAAGTACTGTCACATCTCTAATAAAATAAGGAGATAACAGCTTTAATCTATGAAAATATATTTTTTCTTCTAGGTCTTGATTTGTGCTCTTATTTCAAATTAGAAATTTAGTGGTGAGAAAGTTAGAGAAGCTCTTAATCCAAGTGGCACAATGCACTTCTTTGTTTGTTGTAAGGAAGCATTGCATATTTGTACAAAAATCTAAATTCTGTAAAGTTTGAGAAGACTATTTCACTGAAAATGCACATGATAAAAGACCCACAAGAAAAAATTGCTGCTGGCTTAGTTTGTAGTTTAACTGTTTAAACAGACTTAGTTGCCATGAAGATTTCTAGCTAGCCACATGAGATAAAAGTAGCTGCAAAAGTATTACATGTCATGTATGGAAATGTGCATTCCTTTTCTATAGAATAAAGACGTATTCGAGAGCCTAATCTTGATTTATGAACTAGAAAAGCAGTGAAAGTAAGAAAGGAAGATACACTGGCATTGTAAACAATGATTTAGACTTTTTCCTCAGCAAGTATATACTTTTTTTTAGTCGTGTTCTATTAAAGGAAAAAAAAAGATCATTTGGCATTTATATGGATTGTAGACAATAGTTACTGATTTTTGTATTTAATTTTACCAGCATCAAAACTAAGCACAGTGAAGCAGTGCTAATTGAGATATGAAAGATATTTTAAAAATGTGTTGTGGTCAGTTAGTGGTTCAAAGAAATAATATTTCACTTCTGTATTACAAAATACAAAGCTATTTTTGGTGGAAAAAATTTCAGGGGGCGTATTACAAATCTGTCCATAGAAAAATACTAGAAACTGAGGTGTTTTCTTTATAGAAGCAAAAATCCTGCTACAGTTACTGCTGCATTTTTCAGTCGTTTATCTTAATTTTGATATGGAGGGAAACACCTTATTAAAGGAGTCACTGAACTCTTAAGTTTTCTTTGTAAGGTCAAAATGTGCTTTTCCCCAGATCATAGAATCACAGGGTCATTTAGGTTGGAAAAGACCTCTAAAGATCATGAGTCCAGCAATTAACCCAGCTACACCATGTTCACCACTAAACAACACCTCCCATGTGTCACAGCCACACGCCTCTAGAATGCTTCCAGGGATAGCGACTCCACCACTTCCCTGGGCAGGCTGTTCCCATGCCTGACCATCCTTTCAGTGAAGAAATTTTTCCTAATATCCAATGTCAGCCCCCTCTAGTGCAACTTGAGACCATTTCCTCTTGCTGTGTCACTGGTTACCTGGGAGAAGAGGCTGACCCCCACCTCCCCCACCTGGCTAAACCCTCCTTTCAGGCAGCTGTAGAGAAGCAGTAAAATCTCCCTCGAGCCTCCTTTTATCCAGGTTTGAAAAGCCCCAGCTCCCTTTGCCACTCCTCACAGGACTTGTGCTCCAGACCCTTCACCAGCCTTGTTGCTGTTTCTGGGTTTGCTTTAGCAACTCAATATATTGAGTTTGATGGCACTGTTGTTTAGTTCTTAGACTAAATCTTGATGCTTAAATATTTCAGATATGATCTTCAGACCCCCTAAAACATTCCTTCAAAATAGATATGTAATAGAAAAGGCTGCCAGTGAGTTGCATACTGGCAATGCAATGTTGGGTTGTATCTTTCAACCACATTGAAGTCATCAAAACCACTCACAAGTTTCAGTGGAACTTGAATCAGACCTTTTCTCATCTATATGGGTAATTTAGCTTACCTTTAGGAATGTAGTTTTGAGCAGAAATGCTCACAATAAATATCTGAAGAGAAAATTACAACTTAGATTTTACATTCATGGTACATATTCTACTGACAGTTTGTTTCCTGTGGGTTTAATTTTTTGTTTCTATTTTTTAAGTCTCTGCTAGAATTATTTGGGTTTTTTCATTTTTATAAATATATTTTTCATTTATTTCAGTTATACATTGATTGGGAAAATTGATATAATAAAATGTACTAATAATGTAAGCTTTAATTATTACTCACATTCTGCTCATGAAAAATAATACCTACCATTAATGCTAATGTTTCTAAAATCCATCAGCAGTTAACAAAAGAAAGCTATGTTTCTGTAATGTCTGTAAAGAAGTTGAGGCTCACTGGACTTAACAAAGTACACAGTTATAATTTGCACTTTCTTAAAAACTTCTTTTAAAGTAAATGAACTTTTTTATAGTGGATGTTTTATCTGTGAAGTTTAAATGGACATTGCAGAATAGAATATCCAGTCCTGTTTAAACTTTAGAATCATCATTTTTTTGTTTAAGATAATATTATTCTCTCTTTAATTTTGTTTCTTCTGTTTGCTTTGCTATTGCTCTGTCATATAATTTTAACACAAGGCACTGATTTTGCAGAAGCATGTGAAGACAACTGTTGGACTTGATAATTGTAATTGAACATTTAAATATTACTGGTTTGAGGAAATAAAAACACTACCTTAATGTGTATCACAAGTGATACTTAATCTAGAAACAACTAAAATGATAAGTTTTCATGTACTGATCTAACTGCACTAATTGCTAGGCTAGCAATAAGCTCTTTTACTAACTTTAAGGCAAATAATAAATCACAGGTGAAAAAAGGAGTGTAGTAACTAGTCATGTGTGTACAATCCCTGTAACTAGCCAAGGCCAGCATGCAGGTCCTTTATGAACGCCTTCTCAGAAGAAAATATCCACGAACCCAGAGATTCGCCTACCTAGGTATGTTTCCAAAGCAGGTGATATAATCCCTCAGATTTTTATTGATACTATAAAATATTATATTCTTATTAATAGTATAAAATGTTACTCCATTTGTAGAATGAAACTATTTCAATATTTAGCCATAGCAAACATATATTGAACTCTGAAGTCTGCAGAATTGAGCTACTAAATTTTAGGCTGAGCATAGATGATAAAATGAGATATCATTGCTGTTTTTTGGTTTAGCATTTTTCTACTTCATTAAACAAAAATGAGTGAAAGTTCAGTCAGTCATCAACATTTAAAAAATAGCTTAGAATTATAGGTTCATTTAATGCAACACAGACTCATGATTTTTAGACAGCTAAAGATAATTAATACCTTTTCTTTCTGAGAAGTCTTTCAGATTCCTTTTGGTATCTCAACACTTAATTGTTCAAGCACTACACCTTGGCACTGAGTGCTTAGAGTGCATTTGTCCATGTCTACATGGGCCAATCCTCCCTCTGGAGAGTGCTAGTGTGGGTCTGATGCTGGACAACAGATTACAGTTTAATCTGTAATCTGTACAGTTTAATAATGGCAGTTCAGTCTCACAGCAGGTCACCAGCTTAATCATCTATAAGTATGGTTTGGTTTTATTACAAAAAGGAAACCAAATTGGTTTTTATCAGAGCCAGCAGAATTGCATCTGATGTTTGCTGGGTTAACACTGCTATAGAATGTAAGTGTTTAATTTCCTTTTGTTTTGTGTTAGGTCTATTCTGTCTTCTCTTTTTTAATATAGCATTGGAATATTAATATAGTTTGGGGATTTCCATAATGATTTTACATTTCAGAGTTTTAAATTTTCTTAAGCCTGTTCTCAATTGAAGTGTGACAAACAAATAATCAATATGGTGTCATAAGTAAAATATTTCATTTCTTCACTAATGACAAAATTTGTGTGGCCCTACCAAAACTATTATTGTAGCTTAAATTATTTTCACACATTTTCAGAAAAATTATCATGAAGTACTGTTAAGCAGAAGGTATATGTCGCTTCTTTGAACAAGTTTTGTAAACTTGTTTCTGACAGCATCATACATTTCTGCAATTTGCTTTTTTTTCTCAGAACTTTGAGTTGTGTGAGTTAATTTTGTGTGGCATTAAGTTCAAACCTAAGCATGATAAATGCTGTTAGTTGAAAATCAATGCATACTTACCAAGTATAGGTGGCATAATTCAAAGAGAAGTTGAGTATACACTGTTGCTCTTCTGTAAACCTTTGTTCATTATCCATACCCTATTACTATTGCGGCTTTCAAGGCATATTTTGTTGCTGTGTGTTTTCAAGAAATATTGAACATTTTTGTCCTTTATACTGTGTAACAAAAATGAAATATAAATTCTTGTTAGAGACAATTTTAGGGTTTATGAATTGGTTCCTTATTACTTCAGATGCAGAAGGAAATTAAACATAATAACAAATTTTTATTTGATTTAGCAAATCCCCAAAAGTAAACAGGACTGTTTAACAAAGAAAAACATCCACATGAAGGAATATATCTGTTTTCTTCATAAATGAGTCGTTCAAGGTTGAGATCCAGTTTAAGCTGCCATACTGTGTTAAATTGATTTGCTCTTAACATTGAACTATTGAGAGATTGCTTAAAGAACAGTTTTATTGACTAAAAAATGATTCCTCATACAACTAAAGACTTGTATTTATATTCGTGTATCTTGTAAATTGGATACCTTTAGAAAAATGATACGGGAATAAAGCTTCTCTAGAAAATCTGGTAGAAGAGGAATTGTATTGCCTCGGTTTTAAAGGATGATATTGCTTCTGAATAGCAGCAATATCAATGGATAATCTGAAAACTGTATAATCTAAACTACAGTTTAATTTTGAATGGAAAATTGCTGTCCTTGGCAAGGTGTCGTGATAAGCAATCATGAGAATTGCAATTTTTTTCCCTTAATTATGTTCTGTTCTCAATCTCAGAATCAAATTGCTAAGAAGAATTTTAATGGAAGTTTATAGTTTGCTTAATAACTGTGGCGCTTAATATGGCTTCAAGTTTTATTTGATTAATTCTTTTTCATGTCTTAGAATTGTTTTGTGAGATAATTTGTTTCACTCTGCAACTTGGAAAGTACATTACTCATTGGTATGTCCTCTCATCTTTCCAGAAAACATAGATGTAGATATTCGTCTTACAGAATTGTGTGAAGAAGTCAAGGTACAGGGCTTTTTTTCATGTATTAAATAAGTGAAATTTCTATAAAAGTAGAATGTGCTGATTTTATATGCTACTTGGAATTAAAGTGTTTGTTTCAGGGATGGCAGCCTGTATGTTTTTTGCCAGCATTTATTTCAACTCTTCCTCCAAAGAGAAATTGTGCAACTGATGCCAAAACTGAACTGTTGATCTGGTGGCTTGGTGTGTCAGTGTAACTATAATATATCATGTAACTATATATATCATGAAACTGAAAGTTTAGAAAGATGCATTACTTGTATGAAAATCACTTTTTGAATTTTCTGCAGTTATAATTTGATTTTTTGGGGTTTGATGGTATCAGATAACAATGACACAAGTTCAAGCAGTGGTAGATTTTACAAAAGGAGATTCTGCAAGTCATCCCCTCATCTGAAAGTACTTGTTCAGATGCTGTCTCCTTTTCCTGTTTTCCCTACATTCTCAAGGAGACACTGTCTACTTTAAATGGATTAGATTTGTCTCCCCATCTCTTTCCTTAGTCACAACTAGCCCCAGCTGAATAACTGATTTCTTGGTCACAGCAAAGTCTAAAGGACAGGTTTTAAAACTTCTTGAAAGATTATCCATGCTTTGCTGGCAAGTGGGCCATCTGCCCAACTTGGAAGAACATATAACTAACATATTGTGAGTATATTCTAGAATTATTCTGAAGAGATATCTTATGATTTTATCAAAGTTGGGCTAACATAGCAAGTGTCAATTTTTGGTTTCCTGATTGCTTTAAGGCACATGGTATTTTTACATGTTAGAAAACACAGCAGTTGAACTCAGTTATCTTTGTCATAAGTGGAATTATTGTCTTAATTTTTGGACAGGAGTCCTAATTCTAAAAAGCAATGAGATATTATTTAATACAACAGAAAATAATCTATTACTGTTGTAACATAAATTGATTCAGTGTCTTGGTTTGAGGACACTGTAGGACATCCAGTTTTGATACTTAGTTGAAACAGTTCTCATTTGAAAGTTGCTTTTTAAACTAAAATTCTCACTAGGATAAAGTATACTTTTTTTTATTCTTGTCTGTACATTATGGTTTCATCAGTGAATCACGTAAATATTTTTTCCTGACTTCAGAAAATGGAAAATCCTGATGAACTGGCAGAACTTATAAATATGAATCTTGCTCAGCTTTGCTCACTTCTGATGGCTCTCTGGGGGCAGTTTCTGGAGGTCATTACCTTACAAGAGGAGGTCACAGCTTTGCTAGCGCAAGAGCATCACACATTAAGAGTAAGTATTGACCCAGGGACCTTCATATGCTTACTGGGACACATTGTTATGGAAATGCATAACAAAATTCAGATTACCATTTTTCTGTTTATATTCCAGAAAGCTGGTTGGAATTGTAAAGGGAGCTGTTGCATTTCATTTGTTACATGTGTATGTAATGTATTATGTAGTTGGAATAAAATGCATAAAGCATATTATTTATGTTTATGAACCAAGTAATTCACTGTTCTTTTGAATAAGAAATGCAGTTTAGAAGGCAAATTACAGGCTGTGGAATAACATATATTTGTGCAGACTGATGTACTTTTCTGTGGGAGCCATGTCTACTCCCCACCCTACATTTTCCTTCTCTGCTGCATTTAGGCTGCCTGCTTATGTCATAAACGAAGTGTATTTCTTTCTGGAGTAAGAATTTATGGCGTTAATAAATTTTGAAATGGTTCTTACATGGGATATTATAGAAGAAGTGTATGTGAAATGATCAGGCACAAGTATTTGGGTACTAACACATCTGTAGTGCTGTTGGTCTGTCTATGGGTGTGTTCAATTGCTGTGGGCTCTCTGCAAGCAGAACCACAGCAGTGCTATTCTCATAGTGAAATATAACTGAATATCAAATAAAGCCTTACTCTTACTTGATAAGTCACATTGTTTAGTGAGGAAATCATGGTTGTGGAAACAGCCTGTTATGGAAAATAAATGGAATCTTTCAGAAAGAACACAGGGATTATTTGTTTGATGTGCTAGCTATAAGAAAGGGATCATTTTATTGTCTGTATATGAATCTGACTTGCCTTTCTGTGGTTTTTATTAAATACTGGAACCCCTCAGGTTAACTGGTGGAAGGTATAAAACAAGAATACTATTTCATTTAACCTGCATTTGCATTCAGCTTCTGGTATGTTAGTGTTTGTACAAGTGTATATTTAGTAAAACCAAAGGAAGAATAAATTTGTTAATTTTTACTGCTCCAGAAAAGAGACTGCTAATGATTATGTATTTATCTTCTTAAATGTGGTTCTTTTAAAATCTGTGATGTAAGTCATTCTCCTTAGCATAATAAATGCCTTAATTATGGAGTTTTCCTGCAATTGTTTTAGGAAGTATAAATCCAAGAATTTAATTATACTATGGGAATTGAGATATTGCACATATTAAAACTATTTCTGTGATACTTTCCATTTCAGAAAAAAATCAAATAGGAGTTCCCTCCCTCCCTATGAAAAGAAAAAAGTATAGTTTGATTTCACATCTGAATGCTCTGTGTCCTTTGGAGTTGCTGTTATGCTCACTCCTTTTGTTACCTGTCACTGTGCTTTGTGGATACTCTATAATCAAGCAAGGACTGGAGAGGAGATGCAAGGCATGGGCAATCTTAAAATTACATTTTTATTTAGTGCCTGATAGCAGAAAGCAAGCAGGCTGACTGTAAAAATTGTATAATACAGCATTGAGAATGGATTTTTACCTGAGCCAACCTGGATAGAACCAGCAATGTGATATTACTTCATTTTTAAATGGACACTTGTTTTCTTCACTCCAAGATGATATGAGTTTGTGTGAATACTTTGCAAATATATGTAATTAAAATAAATGTAAGAAACCATTGCTCCACTGGGCTTCCTATGTGGCAGTAGAGCAGTAACTCACAATCCATAAATTCAGTAAACCTTTAAATGAAAAAGAGATGCTAAATTTCAGCCTTCTGTTTTCTAAGAGTATGTTCAGTTGTTGGTTTTGGGTATTGTTTTGCAGTGCTAAGTATAATAAATTGTAACTTTTATTAATAATACCTTGAGAATTTATATTCAGAGGGATTGTATAAACATACCTTGGGAAATCTACAATGATAATCATGTTCCACTGGAGCTATTATCTGCACATATCAAGTGATGCAGGCTTTCTGGTTATTTGATTTAGTTGATACTTAAAAGATGATCCACTAATACTCCTCTTTGGAGACTATATGTTGACATTTAGAGTCATGGAATTATTTAGGTTGGAAAAGACCTTTAAGGTCATCAAGTCCAGCTATCAGCTTGGCACCACCACATTGAGCATTAAGATAGATCCCCATGTGCCTTATCTAAACGTATTTTGAACACTCCTACAGATGGTGATTACACCACTTCCCTGGGCAGTCTGTTCCAATTCCTTACAACTCCTGTGAAAGAAAACTTCTTAATATCCAATCTAGACCTCCCCTGGTACAACTTAAGATCATTTCCTCTTGCCTTTTCACCTGGGATATGGCAGAAGAGACCAATTCCCACCTGGCTACAACCTCCTTTCAGGTAGTTGTAGAGAGTAATGAAGTCTCCCCTGAGCCTCCTGTTCTCCAGGCTAAAGATGACTCACTAATTCTCCTCTTAAGAGAGACTTACCTATCCTTTCTGGAATAAGAAACCTTTTTATTTTGGAAATGGATACTTTGATGTGTTCTCTACTGGATGCTAAACCTCATTTTGTCTTTTCTTCTTGCAATATTTCCAGACTATGCTTTCCACAGGAAATTTCTCCCTGGGAAAGTTTATTAATGAACCCTTTTAGGGAGTGATAGGTCTGAGTAGTTATGATACTTATGTTAAAATACCCCCTACAAATGCCTGCCACCTGTATCTGGTCAAATTACTTTCACCCTCTTTGCCCTGATGTTTGTAAAACAGGTGTTTCTGCTGAAGACTTGTTCAAGTATTGAAATTATTTTAATAATTATGTTTACTTAAGTGTTTCAAAATTTAACTATTTTCAAATACTTGTAAAAGCACAATATTAAAAAATGAGGAATACTTTAGGCAAAATTGAACATCCATCTACTACATGATCATACTGATAAAGTTTACAAGTGTATTTTATTGAAAAAACTGCTCAGAGTATGTTATTTTATATTACAAATAGTGTTTCAACACTAAACTAGTTCATCTCTTTGTTCTGTAGTGACATCTTCTGGTAGGTCTGAATATATTCTTCCAAAATTATTTCTTTTGGTTTAATCAGTCCTAAAATAGGAGAGCTGAAAACTAAGATCTCTGACTGCTATTTATAAATATGCAGACACACAATATGTATTCCACAGCAGTTTTTATAGACAGTATACTTCTGTTTACATTGGGAGGACCATAAAAACCATGCCTCTGGGAAGTTTGTAGAGATTAGGAGTAGCAGCTGCAATTTCCTCCTGTAAAGTCCTTGTGGAGTCAGCCCAAGTCGGTGGTTCCTGCGTCATTAGAGCTGGCAGTCACTCTGGCTCTGCAGAGCCTGTTTAACAGTGTCCTAGCAAGTGCCTCAGTCCTTCAGTAAGTTAAGCACCAATTAAACATAATAAACTACTGTTGGTTGGGGTTCTTTTCTCTCATTAATAAAGACTTATGTGCTTTTGGAGCTTGCTTTCAACTAGTTTTATGCTGTTGCTATTCTACTTGGAGCTGTCTGGAGCTGGTAATGAGATTTTCTTCAAAAGCATTGGAATTACTTAATTACAAATGGGATTTATTGCAAATGAAAACATGCCTTCTTCTGTTGGAAAGAGTCCAATATTCTAAATATCTAGTCTCCATGTAACTCCAATTACTTTATGTGGTGAAATGCTCACATCTAAACACTACCTTGCTTGCTTCCTGGGAAACAGCTGTGTGCCCTTTTCTTGACATATACCACAGACATCTACTAATTTGGCAATGTTACCTGATTGATTAGGATCTTTAATTAATTTTTAAATGGCTTAATTTAAAATTATAATGTCTTCTCCTCATGATCAATTGTTCAAAAATCTAGTTTTTAAGCAATAAAACTGTCTCTTAAGTCTATTGTGTAACAGTCCCCCCTTCCTGGGGGAAAGGGTGGGGATTAGCTCTGAAAAAATATGTATTTGCAGGGTAGATGTCTGTTTAGAAAAGCCAGCTCGGAAAATGCTGCAAATTACTTGGGAACATCAATTCTAATCCCACATATGTATGTATAAACTCCTAACAACAAATTCTGAAAGAAAACAAGTTGAGTTCTGGAAAGAGTGGAAGTTGTGTTTACAAGAAACCTGCTGCATCTTGTGTTTTCACTTCAAAGCGTTTTCCTTAACTATTCCGAGATGGTGTTATGACTAAGGTTAATTTCATGTAATACAGTACAATAAAGTCTGGGAGGTTGGGACGGGACTTTGAATTTCTATTGCAAGTTAGAGATTGGGGGTAAAATGTTTTTGATATAGGACTGGATTTTTTTCTTAAGCACTTTAGAACAGTCTTTTCCTCAGTTCTTCTTGTATTAAGAAAACAAGTTTAGAAGCTACAGAACCTAAAGTTAATCCGAGTGGTACTCTCTAAAAGTATACTGGGCAGTGTATCAGGAGGGAAAATGAACTCTCATGCAAGTGCTTATCTCTGAACAAAATTAATGTGGTCCTGAAAATCTGATGTTTGCCAGTTCATGCACAAGATTTTCATAGAGCCATCTTTGTGCTCAGGGTGGGTGCAGATGCTGGCTGCAGCTCTCTCTGAGTGGGAGAGCTGAGAGAGCTGAACTAGGTCTTCACACTTGTTGCCAGTTTCACACTGAAAACTCCCACAGTCTGTTCAGGAAGTTCCATAATTCAAGAGGAAGACACAGAGTATATTGAAGAAATAAAGGTATAGGAGGCCAGGAAGTGCTTGGTAAATAAATTATTGATTTAGTAGACTAACAGGTAATTCTCATAGTGGGATAGAGGTTTTGTTTAAATTGATACAACCAAATTAACATTAACAATCAGTTGCCAGCAACCATGGCACAGCACGTTCTCTTTGGTTTGCTTTTTTCTGATGCAGGTAATTTGTAAGTTAGAAAAATAAAGCTCATATTGATTGAATTAATATTTATATAGAATATTGGAAATGTGATAAATCTCATACAAAACTTTTGGGGTTTTTAGATACTATGTTTTCACATTTTTACTACATTGATTGTTTTATTTGCAGCAAATTGCTGTATAATTCACATTCTATATTTTAGCCTGTATTTGAAGGTAAAACCTTGATGGTTTAACACATTTGATGGTAAAAAATATGCTCCCATGTGTTGTTAAATACCACTTCAATGTTGTATTGTTTATTGACCTCAGGCATACAATTAAGTCTTTAAGTCAGTGCTTATAATTAATGTACATTCTGTTACTGTCTTCATCATTTCCACACAAAATCTTTGCAAACAAAAGATTCTTTTGCCCAGTAGTTTACTGTGGGCTAGAGAGTGCTTATGGGAAGTTTGAAAACACTCCTGTATATTTTGAGACTTCAGAATATCTGATGGGTTTCTGCTTCTGAAGGTAATACTCAGGCTCATTCAGAACGGTCAATTGAACAGCCATTTCCTTTCTTCCCATCAGAATTTCCAATAATATTTTTTGTGTTTTATTGTCTAAGCCTGATTTGGATGATTGATTTTTTGGAAATCAAATTTTCAGCAGGCAGTTGAGTCTAATATAATTCCCAGTCATCCAGAGCACAAATTAAAATTGTTTCAGTCACTAGTCTTGTCTGCGGCACCCATCCAGAATGAACATCCAAAAACTTAAAAAACCTCTGTATTATACATACAAATGATACATTGATATATAGGAATGCTGGTGGATTTTTAAAAATTATTTGTAAGGTAAAATAAGCTCTGCTTTCATTTGGATCTTGCAGGTGCGCAGATTTGCTGAAGCATTCTTTTGCTTTGAGCATCCTAGGCAAGCTGCTCTTGCCTTTCAAGAACTACAGTGAGTAGCCTTTGTAATTCCACAGTATATAGCATGTAGTACTGTTACTCTGTAGTTTATCTTGTGTAGAAGTAGCATTGCAAAAATACATACAAAATTCAAGAGAAACTTTTGTTCTCAATATAAAGTACCGGAAGTTATATAAGAAGTTATTAAATAATCAAGCTATTAATAGTTAATTAGTATAAAAGCTTCTACTAAAATTAATTAAACTGTTGGTAATTTCTGTTAATGTAAAAATAAATAGTTCTGTTTTTTCATGGAGGACTGCTTCCTTTTTGCAGTGCTCAAAGTCATCTACAGGTGTGTGCAGCTATCAAAAACATTTCCTTCTGCAGTTCTCTTCCACCCCTCCCTATTGAATGCAGTGAACTAGATGGAGATATGAACTCCTTGCCTATTATCTTTGAAGATCGGTATTTAGATTCAATTACCGAAGGTAAACACACCTCACAGTACAATTTCCTTTCTGAAGAAATAAGCAAAAATTATGTAACACTTGAATATTTTTTCATAAATTTCTTGCTGTCTTTAAAGGACTATATTTATTTGAGAGGATGTGGGTTTTAGCTTCAGTTTTGAGGATGTGTAAAATTCTATAATTGCTAGTGTGTTACAGCATCACTTATCTGCATAACCTTATTGTAAACATACTTTCTCTTCCCCCCCACCCCCCTTTTCTGTGACAGATTTGGATGTACCCTGGTTGGTAGCTCAGAGTGTTCCAAGGGCAGAGTCCAGTAAACTGGATAAATCTGAAACTGAAGAAGGTTTTGTTGCTGGTTTTACTAGCCCAGAACTGAAAATAAGACCTACTGGTACCTCCATTGTCTGGCATTCAGAAGCTGAAAAGATGCTGACAAAAACCTCCAAAGGGAAAAATGAAGATACAAATAAATCCAAAGCTAAGGTTGCTAAGCTCATAAAAACAATAAAAGCTGAAAACACAAAAAAAGTTGTAAAACAGAACTCAAAGGACTCTGTTGTGTTAGTAGGCTACAAATGTTTGATAAGTGCAGCACTGGAAAATGCCTGTAGAAGGTTAGATGGTGAGCCTTCATACAATGCTAACGAAGGGCTGGACCCTAGAGTAGGTGGAATTCCTTGTGATACAAAGGCCTGCATCAGGCAAATAACTCGAAGAGACCTTCCATTGTTGCCATATGATGAAATGGCTGTCAAGACTGAAGGTGACCAACCAGGTCCAAGTAGTCCTGTGCACTGTGAAAATGAGGCTATTTTTGATAGACTGACTATCTCCCAGACAAGTTCTGGAACTATTCAAGCAGATAGTGCTGTACAACACAGAGGTACACTTGAAGGTTGTCATGGAGATCAACCAGCTTCCTCAGGAGTCAGGACAACTGAGGTCAAACCAAGTAATAAGAATCTTTATGAAGAGGAGAAAGGAGTGGCTCACACTGGATCATGGGCTAAGTTTCCACAAGATGAAGTGCACAAAGAGGATTTGCTGACACCTGGCGTTCAGTCTTCAGAATCTGGAAATAAACTGAAATTGGGAGAACAGGAACCCATGCTTGAAAAGGAAGAGGTCCATGAGAGAAACTGTCAGCATACCAGTGACACCTTGACAAAAATGAAAAGCAATCCACCTACTCTTTCAACAAAAGAAAACCAAATCTCTGCAAGTGGAGACATGACTAAATTACCAGATGTTAGTGTGACATATGCCTCTTCTAGATTTTCAGATTCAGGTGTAGAAAGTGAACCAAGTTCTTTTGCAACTCACCCCAACCCTGATCATGTTTTTGAAAATGTTCATGTACAAAGTGCACACAATGGTGAGAGAGTGTTTCCTCAGCCTTTACTAAAACCTGATTGTGTAATAAAAAACACAATCGAAAGCCACTGCACTGAGAGTACAAGTGCTGTAAGTGAAATACAGTCATCCCTGACATCCATAAATTCACTGCCTTCAGATGATGATGAGCTGTCTCCTGATGAGAATTCAAAGATATCTGTTGTACCTGAATGCCAGCTAAGTGACAGCAAAACAGTATTGGATCTAGGAGCAATTGACTTGCCAAAATGTGATGACAGTAAAACATCAAACCCCAATTTGCAGCAACAGCTTGTGTATTCAGGGCACTTAGATAACAGAACTCTATCTATACATTCCTCACTCTCAGGAAAAAAAGATCTGTTGCACTCGGTTGTTTCAGATGAGGACACGCCTACTGATGTGGAAAGTTATAGCCCGCAAACAGGCCCTGGCACAACCTGCAAGGACTCTCAGGACTCTGAAAGGCATCCTAGAGCTACAGAAGAAATATTTAAGTTGTGTTTGGAAACAACTTGTATGGATGAGCCATCTGCTGGTTCAGGTTCTTCATCTGTAAATGCAGTGGTTAACAAAACAAACAAAGGCAAACATAATGAGCCTCTAGAACTAAAGAGCCCAACCGAAGAACTGTCAGTAGCTGAAAGTGAAATTGGTACAGATAATCCTTCTCCAGCTGGTAGTGCTGACATGGTAAAGCAAGGGCTTGTTGAAAACTATTTTGGCTCTCAAAGCAGCACAGGTATTTCAGATATTTGGCCTACGGATAACAGCAATCCTATTAGCCCTCAAAAGGAATCATACGAAAAACAAATTATTTGTTCTTCCCAACAAGATGAGGAAGAAGAGGAGGATCACGAAATGATTGAAAATGGATATTATGAAGAAACTGATTATAGTATATTAGATGGAGCTTGCAGTGCTCACCAGGATCATGGCTTAGCAGAAGAGAGAGCCCTGAGATCTGAAATGATTGACAATGGACATCTGCAAGACATAATGACTGTGCCGCCTGTCTGTACCCCTGGTTGTTTGTCTTTCCCTTCTTCTCTGAGAGACTCTCCCTGCAATGTTACCTCTTCTTCAAAGAATAAATCTGATGCAATTACACAACAGCCAGGCAGCACATCCTACAGCTCAGCCTCAGCTGTTTCCTGGTATGAGAGCTCCCCAAAACCTCAAATGTTAGCGTAAGTGATTGTTTTAAAACAAGCTTTTTACTTCTAGAAATTATGTTACTATAATAGAGAAGGGGAAAAGAAGCATGGTTGGGCTGTAGAATGCCCCAGAACTGTGGCTTGTGGATTCTGCATGCCCAAGTATAACAGCATGTTCTAGATGTTCAGATAAAAAGTATCTTAGCACTAAACTTCTTTTATGAGTTATCTTGTAATTTCATGTGGTTTGAAAAACAAGCAAAACAGGATTTTTCTTCGTTATGTTTAAAAAATAATCATTCAGCTGAAGAATGATGTTGTAAAGGCTACTGAGCCTAAAAATGGTGTTTTATTAATTGGAAATTGTTAAAATAGCAAGCTTGAGAAAATATGCTTTGACTTGAAAAGCATAAATCAAAAAACATTGTCTAACTGGTTGTCCATCAGATTAGCTAAGTGAAGCAGATGTGAAATGCAAGCTATGGTAATAGCCTTATTTTTAAATCTTAATTCAAATATCAAAAATGTAACACCTTGGAGACCACAGTGCTCTAAATTACATTGCAGTTTGGATACCAAGAAAGCCAAATTTAGAGGAATATTAGGGATCCCAGATTGTACCTCTTCTGTAAACATAAGAATTTCCCTGATAAACCCCTGCTGCTAAATGAACATGTGAAGCAGCAGCTTATGTGTTGTATTGGAAGTAAAATGTTGCTGTGAAAGAAAAGAAAATTTAAAAAGAGAGGAAGAAACAAACACTGAGCAGGTGGAAGAGATATAAGACCAGATAGTTTGTGAAAAGCAGCTTGAGAACAGAAAGAAGGAGTGAGCAGTCGGGTGGAGGAAAACAAGTTAGAAGTAGCCAGAAAAGTAGCTTTTGAAATACTGTACAGTGGGTACTGGTGTGGAATGGGGAAGAGGAAGAGCAGAGAATACTGAGGCTGTTCTGTAACAATAAAAGTGAACTCAGAATAAAATCAAGGCCTTGGCCATGGGAAAAGAAGAGTCTCCTGGAACACAAGATAACTGTGAATCCAGAGGGTATGATCTGCTCTGTAAAGAACCACCCTTGAGTACAAATTCAAGTAGCTTCTGTTGCAGAGTGATAAGAGCAGCTGTCTGCAGTGGTTTCTGTTCAGTGTTTTCTGTTCTGCATTGAGGCCTGCCCCTGCCAGTTAGTGAGGAATGAGCTAAAGATAAAGCTGAGAAAACAGAACAAAAGGTAGAATGAGAGGAAAACAGCGAGCAGGCAGAAGAGGATGGGGTACAGCATGATGCCATAAGGGATCATGCAGAACAGATGCATTAATGAAGCATAAGAAAGCATAAAGCTTTATGTGCTACAGGGAAACTGATATGTAGTTTGGAAAGCCATACCCAAAAACTAAGGGAAGTGGAAGAAAGGGAGGAAGGAACACAAGAATGTGTTCACTCTTAGCATGTGAGGATTCTCAGCTATTAAAAACGTTATAGTGTATGTCTTCATAGAATATGTAAATGATAAGAAGTCTGGATCTGGCTATTTCAGAAACAATTCAGCCTACCACAGGAAACTTATGGTGAGACATTAAAGTACTGAACCCAGCTCTCTTCTGCCCTAAGAAATAGGCTAGCAAAAATTATCAATAGTCAGTGAAAATCTTAACTTTAACTTCCAATAGCTTATAATTTCTGTATTTTTTTTATTGCCTGGAAACAAAGCTGTTGCTTGCTTAAGACCACAATAAACCCAGCATTTTCAGTGGTTTCAGAAATACTTGAGAGTTTGCAAAGACAGAGGAGAAAAGAGAGTAGAGCTTGAGATAATGGTTTTTGTTACAGAGGAAAAGGAGCTGTAGGAATCTGCAGTAAAAATGTTTTGAGGAAATAGCTTATTTTGTGAAAATAGCAATTTGATATTTTCCTTCATACTAATGACATAGAATACAGAGCAAAATGACAGTAGAAAACTGTATCCTGGAAGACCCTACATTTATCTAGCAATAGTAAATGTATAAGTTTTTTGTTGTTGTTGTTCCAGTTTCCTACAGGCTAAAGAAGAATTGAGGCAACTTAAACTTCCGGGATTTATGTATAGTGATGTTTTCAAACTGGCTTCTTCAATACCTTATTTCAGTATGGAAGATGACGAGTGTTCAGAAGAAGGAGTACATCTTATAGTCTGTGTCCATGGCCTAGATGGTATGCTGGGAAATGTGATAGTGTACAAGAAAACAGTTCAGATTACCAGTGAGATTTAGCTTTGGTCATTCGAACTCTGAACTGAACACCTGAAATAGGTTCACTGAAGGGAAATGGGAATCTGAAATTGTACTGCTACATTTGACAATGTGTTCCATAAAATCTTTTAAATTAAGAATTCTATGTCTTTAATAAAACTTCCCTGCACATATATCTGTTTAATGCCATAGTTCACATCAGGTGCATCTTTCAGGTTTTTTCTGTTGTAAAGGCATTTGTCCATATTGTGGTAATAGAATGCAGTTACTGACAAAACTTTTTTCTTTAGAATTTCTGTGTTGTCAAGGAAAATTAAATATGTGTATATTATTAGGAAAAATAAATAGTACATGTAAAATGCAGTCAAGTGTTTATAAGGTTAAGTCACTGAATCATGGTGTGGTTGAAGGTGAAAGGGATTACTGAAGATTGTCTTATTTAAATTCCTTGCTCAGAGCAGAATCACCTACAGCAGATTGCCCAGGATGCAGCCTAGCTGGGTTTTTGAATATTTCCAAGGAAGAAGATTCTACTGTGGTAGAAGTGAGAAAATCTCTTTAATTGAAAGGGTTATAAAGTTTAAATAGCTTGAATGTATTCACCTAGTTTTAGTTCAAAGCCTATATGCATATTAAGAAACAATATCCCCTCTAGCTTTTGTGCATTTTTGAGATGCTTCTTAAATTAACAATGTAAGGAAACACGAGAGGGCAGTAGAATAGAGTATTGGACTGCACCAGCACTGCACAGGCACCTTCTTCATTTTTCAGATTCCTAACTTAAAAATTAAAATAACAACATAGTTTTTCTTGCCACATTTGGGCAGAAAGCAGCCTTTGTTAAGTACTTTTAAAAACTGGACTTGGAGGTATTCCCTCTTACTGGTGTAGATACTCTCATGCTGCTGCATGTAGAAGTGGCACAAAAGTTAACTTGACCAAGAAGCCTGTTGTTAAAAAACCATTTGTTTGCAGCCTTAGGAAAGTCCACATAGAATTTTCTTATGAAATGACAAGCTTATACAAGCTATTTCCTATAAATGACAGATGTAAATAAAAATCCTGTTCTCTAATTAAGGCAGAAAGGCTACCCTTTCTTAAAAAGTATCCATATGACTACTGATGTGGAAAAATCTCCAGGATGCTTAAACTAGCATTTGTTGTTTTGGGTACCAAAGTATCTAAAAGTATCTTTGTCTGCTGATAGTTCACTCTGCCTTTTCATTTTAAGAAAATACTCCTTCACTGAATTCTTTAAGTTCACTTTGAGTTCTTTAATTGGCTTTATCAAAATTAATTAGGTTTCCAAGAATGTAATGTTCACAGTGCTATGTATCAGTTGGAGGCTAAGACAAAATCAAACATGACTTCCTACATCCTTGCTTTTTTAAAACTGTTTGCATTGAATGTCATTTTCATAAACCATTTTGTCACTTAATTTGACATTATAGTTTATCTTTCAAAGTCTTACTGAATTTTAATTAGGGCTGAGAATATAATTAGCTGTGTTTAAATATAAAGCTCTGCCAGAGAGTCATTTCAATATTCTGAGTGCTTTTATTGCAAGTTAATTTTGCAGAATCTAACTCTTGATTGTTTTTCTTTTGAAGGTAACAGCGCAGACCTAAGATTAGTGAAGACTTACATTGAGCTAGGGCTGCCTGGAGGAAGAATTGAATTTCTTATGTCTGAAAGGAATCAGGTATTTGCCAACTAAAAAAGAATTTTTTTAAAGCTATGAACAGTACAAACCTTCAGACACATTTATATAATGGCACTATTGTGTTTACCACGTTTTGTATATTTTTATTGTATTCTCATGGAATCCATTATTTGATCTGTGACTTGTGTCAAAGTAATTACAAAATCTTCTATGGTACTGAAGGTAAATATTTTAAGTGGCAACATTTGTTACTACCAATTTGTTGTGTGGACTGTCTCCCCTAAGTTCTCAGCATAAACAGTTTGGATTGTGGATAAAATATGCTCAATACTAGTGGCAAAAATGGTAATAGTGAAAACTGGTGTGGCAAGGAGGAAGATGTGTGATTTCAGAAGATCTGAGAAATACAGAATTCCTGCTGCTTGCTCTTTTGTCAGCATACTGCAAGATCTACATCATAACACTGAACAAATATCGAATTACCTCTTGTGTTAAACTTTTGTGAATTGTATTATTTTCTGATGAAGTAAACTTGCCAAAGCACAAAAGACCAATTTTTACTTTTTGTCTGTGTGTATTACATATTGTATTAGACATACTTCAGAGATGAACTAGAACAAAGTCTTGTCAGTGGCTCAAACAAAAGCTTCATTTAGTGCACTAGCATTTTTCCAGCAGTAACTGCTGGGATGCTTTGTGAAACAGGCTGGACAGGCACCAAGCCAGGCCTTCTCTTCTCTAGCCCTATAGTTTGTGTCAGTCAGCAGCTGTGAGACTTTCTGATTTGTGGATTCTGAGACCACTGAGCCCAATAGCTGCTGACAGATTTTCTCCTTAACATTGGCTGATTCCTTTTGATTGTTTCTACTTCTGTATCCATAGCATATAGTCGAGATTAATTCTGTGGTTTGTATACATTAGTAATTCAGTTGCAAAAAAAGGAAATTGAAATAATTTACTTACAGCTTGCTTTGGAAAAAAATTTCTCAATAATCATTGCTCATTCACTGCTTCAGTTAATCACATATTTTATAAACAAGTACAATTTCTCCTTCAGGAGGCAACTGAAGAGACTTAGTCCATTTATTATTTCTTACAATTAGATGTGAAAGTTCCTGTTCATCCATAATACTGTTCCCAGCCTGCCTGAAACTTCCTGTCATTTAAAATGGAACGATCAGAACTAGACAGGGCATTTAAGATGCATTTGCACTATGGACTGACAAAATGCTATACTGCTATTTTCTTTCCTTGCTTTCCAAACGTAGCTGGATATATGCAACAGATAGATGCAATAGATACGTCAGTTTTTGTTTACATATACAGTTAGGACTGGTTTTCTCTGTGTAACATTGGTTTGCATTTTTTGCCATTTTATCACAGGCATGCAGTAGTATAAGATTCTTCTGAAATTCTGATTTGTTCTATATTTGACTACCCTGGATATTTAGTTTTGTCTACAAACTGATATTTCATCTCTTTCTTTCCTTTCCCAGATCATTTACAAATATGCTGAACACTACAGATTTTAGCACAGATTCTTTGGAGCTTGTGTTGAAAAGTTCTAGGCAGACTTTGTCTATCTCTTTTAATTTCTTACTGCTGATCTTGGGAGAGAATCAGCTATGAACTGGGGATAAGGCCTTAAGAATTTTGTTTGTTCGTTTCATTTTGAATAACCAGTATTACTGTAGACTGCTGTTGCAGTAATTGTCTCATCTCTGTTTCATGAGCAGTGTGATATAATTCTGAATATGCAGTTTGGTCTTCTGTTTCACTACAGATAATCTTAAGTGTAGAGAACAGCTTAGAAGTAAGGCTGGGTGTGTAACGTTAAGATTTGTTTTGGTGTTTTAGAATAAAGTAGTCTTAATGTAAAATGTGTATCACTTTATTCCATGTTACAGGAAAATGACATGAAAATTTTATTATAACTAGCTGTAGTGTTTTTATTCAGAGTTAATATTGATGCTTTTATTTGTGTGCTGTTGATCAAAACACTGGAAGTAAGAATTCAGACTGAATGCACAATGTATATTGCTGCATTAGAAAATACAGTTATTATTTTTTATTTCTTTTATTTTACAGAATGATACCTTTGCTGATTTTGATTCCATGACAGATCGTCTTTTAGATGAAATTATACAGTATATACAAATTTATAATCTACCCCTTTCAAAAATCAGGTAATATCTGTTCTATACTATTTACAGAAATAAACTTGAAACTAGAGCCCTGGGTTGTTTTAAACTGTGATGCTCAGGAGCAGGCCAAAAGAGAGATGGTAAAAAGAAGTTTGGGACGGGAGAAGTAGGGGAAAGGAGGACAATGGAGAGAGAGGGAATTGCCAGGTGAAAGACTGACCAATGCTGTAAGCTTATCTGTTGGTGGTTTTAGGGTAGAGGTTAAGCATTACATTTAAGGAATTGCCTTCCTGTGCTTCCACAAATTCTGCAAAATAGAATTCTGCAGAAAAGCAGATAGTATTTTGAGAAAGTCAAAGGAACCTGTAATAATAGCACTATGCCACGATGAAGTTAGCTTCCTTCTGATTTTATAGTCCCTTCACCAAGTATGACATGGTAGACTGTCTTGTCACTCCTACAGGGCACTTTGATCTTACCTGTGATGTTGATGGGCAGCTGCATGAAAATATATTTCATTATTTTTTGTTTTCTGATTGTTTCATCTGCTAAAGAGCATGTTTTACATCTTATTAGAGGGCTTACTGCAGTCTATGCATTCCTGTTTTCTTTTACATTTACTTCCAGGGAATGCCCATTACATTTATTTTCTCAAAGTAAGATGTACCATTTGGGCAGACTACCTTACTAACTCAGCAGTGTTGCTGCAGTTAGCTCACCAATAGATGAAAGGAGCTAATTCAAGCCTGACTTCCATCCATTTATTTAGGCATCCTCAAATTACACATCCAGAAAGTTTTTTGACTTGCTAGTCACATGTTTCTGACAAGTTTCCGTGTTCACGTGTTTGGTAGGCCTTGTTCAGACGGAGGAAACATCTAAAATTTTTAAACATAATCTCACTATTTAAGCAAAAGTTTCTGTTTTGAGATAGGCAAGATTTGGCATGCTTAATTTTGTCTAAACTGTTGATTTAAAAATTAAAAAAGCACTGTGTGATCATATTTTTGTTTCACAGACTACATGGTAGCACCTTTGGTATGTGAGAGAAGAGTTCTGTAACCCACAAGCATACACCAGGATCTTCTCTCCCATGCTGTTGTCTGAAGACTTTAATGAGCAAACCCACCCACTTATCTTCTCACTGTTTATACCTGAGAACTGAACTCTTGTTTACTTTTGGTTTGCTTCTCTCATAAGACTTCTGATTTGTAAATATTTTTCACTTTTATTTGCTACTTGTCACTTTAGAAAAAAAAGAAATTATGAATTTTTATTTTAGTTTCTTTTTTAAGGTGTATACTTGTCTTGGGCCCTACTGAAGCAGAAGTTTTCATTCCTCAGCTTAAGCTTTTCTTAAGAGAAAGTTCAATCTGCCAACAAATCCTGTAGCTGTTCTCTGGTAGCTACATGAGAGAGCTTTTAGAACGACATGTTCCTCTCTGTGAAGCCTTGAAGGGACAACCCAGAAAGCCTGGGAAAGTATTACTGAGAAATCTTCTGCTCAAGACACCAATGCTTTCCTGCCTCATTTTGGTTATACCATTGTAGAAGGTAGCTCTTGTAATCTTTGGTGTCCTGAATGATGCTGGTTTCTCTTCATAAAATCTCCCCATCTCCTAAAAGAAGTGTTCTCTTTAGAAGTGCTGCTCCATAACCCAGTCAAAATAGACATCAGCCTCCAGATCTGTGATTTTGTATGGCAAAAAAACCCGATATCCTAAGATGGTTGGATTCCGTCTTGCTTAAGCAGCTGGACATCAGCATCCCAGGGCTTCATGATAAAGACAATGATGTTCATGGTGGGAGTTCTAGCTTCCTTGGGTCTGGATAGATTAATTTCATATTTCTGTATTTCCACTTGGCACAATATGCTCTTTCTTTTGTTTCCCATTTACTCATTTTCTCCTCCCATTCTCTGTTATCCTGAATGCCAGCTTTTTCACCTGAGTTACACAACTGTGCTCCTAGAGTAACCATAAATAGACCACTGGGGATCTCTGCCATGTGATACCTGTACCTACAGTCTTCCACACCACACTTCATTCTGGTGATACACAGTTCGGGCCACAGAGAATAACTACTTGTAATTAGAAACTGTAGTGGAACTAAGGCAACTTTAGACCTGACTTGGTACTTCACTGGCAGATGATTGTTGTCACAGCTTAAACAAATCAAAATCAGCTCAGGTCAAGATAAATCCAGAGCTGTTCTGAGGTTCTGCCATTTATTCAGATAAATGCAGAGCCTCATGTGCTCTGAAGTAATGGTGAAATCTTACTTAATGTGCTACATTCCTGTACTGAGAAAAGACACTCCCTGTACCACTGCAATAGGGTCAGCTTCAGTAATCATTTTTGGTACTTGGAGAGCTAATATCAGTTATTGCAGCAATTCACTATCTGACACATTCGTTCATTTCTGAATAAAATCTTTGTGCTCACAACAAGCATTCAGCAAGCGTGAGCTGGAAGTTTGATTCAGAAGAAATGCAATTTGCTGTATGAAAGAACTGTTTAGTAAAGAATCACAGGAGGCTTTAGGTTGAGGGGACATCTGGAGGTCAGTTGGACCCATCATACCAATGCCACCATCAAAGTTAATGCAGCTTTAAAGCATGTCAAATTGGTCAGTGATACCCATTCAAGTTTGGAGTATCTGTGAAGATAGAAGCCCTCCTATTTATCTAGGCAGCTGGGGAATAAACCACCTGCTCCTGTAGTGTAGTTTCAGAAACGATTTTGCACATGTCAGGTCTTACATAAATTTCTGATGACTTGTGTTGGACTTTGACCTCAGGCAGATTAATCAGGTTGTCATCCTCTTCCTTAATTAACATTGGCTCATAAAAAAACCTGAAAGTTTTTAATGCTATGCATCTATTAAACATCTTTTTCTTTTTTTCAGCACCTCATTGATTATGACTCTTGATTGATTTTTCTTCCTTACATGAATTTTTGTAGTTGGACAATATTTTTGTTATTGGCACAGAGTAATGAGGATGTCTCATTTTCTGATGGTGTCTGATTTTCTAGTATGATCTGAATTGGTAGATTTGTATCATAAAGCATTTATAAAAACGCTAATTCTGTTAACTTCAGTGTGCTAATGATACACTCAGAATATTGTAATATTGCCACCTAGTGTTCATTGCTTTTGAACAGCATCTCATGAGTAGGATGGATTACATTCCTGTCTTACACTTTCAAGACCCTGTTTGAAGAATTTTCCTTTTCCCGCCCTTTTTGATTTGAGAAAATTTTTAAACCTTTCTCTATTAAAAAACAAATTTAAGCCTTATTATGTGTTCACCTAAGCATCTGGAATGGACCACAATGTATTACAGTAACCTTTAGTGTATTTCTAAGGCTTTTCAAATTAAGTACAAGTGTTTAATCTTTGAGGTACGTTCACACAGCTGATTGTGAGCTCCCAGTTTTCCTCAAAAAGGATCTTTCATGTTTCTGAAGTTTTGGTTAGGTATGCTCTTAGGGATGATAGAATTGATAGATGGGTTGCTGCTTTTTTCACAGAAAATGCCCTTTTTTATGGCACCATATAAGAATTTTGCATCCCCTTATGACTTTTAGTAAATACTGTCTGAACTGCAGGAATACCGTCAAGAGAGTATCTCTGCTAATGTTCAAATCTTCTTTAGAAAACAATCTGTTTTACTCAAAAGCAGTTACATCATGCAGATCATCTTCAGGATCAGCTCCATTTCTGTGGGCATTTACTTGTTCTTAAAGAAACCTGTGGTTTTGTTGTTTTAGTGTGGATTTTATGATGTCCTTGATGTCCTCCAAGGGAATAGTTTTAAATTTTAGTATTCAAGAGAGCAGCTCAGTATTTTGTTTTGCAAACGCACTGCTATTGTGCTGACACCACAGAGGATACCTAATCTTTTATTTCAAAATTAGTTAGTCAAATATAATTTGAATTTCTCATACAAATAATATTGGAAATCTAGTAGTAAAAGCAACTGAGAAGAATATACATACATGATTAAACTGTGTATAAATAATAAGCAAAAAACCTTTTTCTGTCATAGAAATGCATAATTATTTTGGAGTTTAGGAGTTCAGGGTGGTTCTGCCATTCTATGACCAATTGTTAG
This sequence comes from Parus major, assembly GCF_001522545.3. NCBI lineage: Eukaryota > Metazoa > Chordata > Aves > Passeriformes > Paridae > Parus > Parus major. The sequence goes on along the minus strand of NC_031770.1, from coordinate 84,297,609 downwards.
AATTGCTTTATTTACATTTAAATTGGTATTTTCCAAGGCAGTGATTCTTGCTCGGGAAGCATTTAAACAGTCAAGTAATCTTTCAGCACTGTATTTTACACAGATGTTATAGAAAACTTTGTTTGAGCTACTTTTGTTCATGAATGTAGTGATACAAAGCAAACAGGAACAATGACCCTAGAGGTACAATACTGTAGCACATACGTGAGCCAGCAATGATAGTTCTCCTGTAAATAATTTTGGATGGTTTTCTCTTTTCACATATCCTGGGGTTCCATCTGTAATGCAGGAAGGCACTCTTTCCTTTTAACTTTGTGAGTTTGGTCCCTACCATATAGTCTTTAAGTTAGTGCCTAGTGTGGTGTGGTCCTTACCTCAGCAGGGATCTGTAAGCATAATAACTAGAATTGCTTAATTTTATAGTGTCTGTTTTATAGAAATGCTTTATATAGGCTTGTGTATATGACAGTAAGCACCCCGCATTAAGTAATAAACATTACTTAATATACTTAATTTACTTAATAGGTAGAAGAAGCTAAAGAGTCCCATCCATCTTTTCCTTATATTGCTTAATCAGGGAAACACCTAAAAGTATTGTCCTGACAGAGACATATTCTTCAATTGCTTGCTCAAGCTGATAATTTTGGTCAATCTGCTAAGCAGATCTGAGATGTTGCTTCTGTTTTTAAATAATCAGGTTCAGTTAAGTAATAGTTTTCCCCCTATTAAGACTACCTTTGGAATCTGTCTCCACTAGATTCAGGAATGCTCATACATTTATCACATTGAGTGCCATCACATGACAAAGTAATGATATTTTCAGTCACACATGGTTCATGAAATATTTTAATAGTTGATGCTAAAGGAAATGAATCGAGAAGTAATGATGGGTTTGGGTGGTAGATGTTTGTGGAAAGATAGTTTGGTTTTGATAGCTTTTCAAAAATGCTGTATAAAATATTTCTGGAGGAGCTCAAAACATGTTTATAATGAATTTGTGCAGCTTAAGAGATATGGACAAACTGTGCTTTCTGTATGGCTTAAAATACAGGTCTGAATGGGAACTTTTCATTAATTTCTTCCTATGCTCTTTTAGCATTTCATGACACTGATTTTCTTTTTCTTTGTTACAAAAAAAAATAATCCTGCCATAAAATTCCATGTTATATTGCCTTTTTTTTTTTAAACAGCTTTATTGGACACTCACTGGGTAATTTAATAATCCGTTCAGTGCTCACGAGACATCGATTTAAGTATTACCTCAACAAACTTCATACCTTCCTGTCTCTGTCTGGACCACATCTTGGTACCCTCTACAACAGCAGTGCTCTTGTTAATACAGGTGAAGTATTATTTTCAGTAGTATTAGTTTAGGGGAAATCTTGTCTTTGAAATGCACTTAGCAATTTCATATGGGGTCCACATTTCTGCATTACTGTGATTTTGAGAAACTGTATATTTCACTGTCATAAGCAGAGAGAAGGGTAATAAAATAAAGTATCAATAAAAGGATGTGCAAGAGGTGATTGGCATAAGTATTTTCCAGTATGTTTGGTTCAGGTTTTCTGTTGCAGCATAAATAAACTCCAGTTTTAATCTGTTGAGCTCAATTTATTATAAACTGAATTTGAATATATTTAATCTGCTGAACAATTAGATAAAATAAATTAAAATTATTCTGAACTGTTGGTGTCTTTACTCTCTCAAAAATGCCTTACAGCCTGCAGTGTGTTTCTGCAGATGTGTATGGCAAGGGAGGCAAGATTTTCTGAAAAGTCATACAGTTATTATTATTATTGTTGTTGTTGTTATTATTATTATTGTTGTTATTAACTAATGGAGAGAATATAGCACCATAGAAAACATTCTACTATGGTATCCCTGTGGGAAAATTCTGCTTCTTTTTTTCAAGTTACATTTAATGAGTTCAGTTTAGAAACTGGAGAAGTAATGCCTGTTGTTTTTTGAACATCAGAATGTTCTATTATTATATAAATTATTGAAATAGAATGTGTATGTTCTAGCTAACATTACTGTATTTACACTTTCTGGAAGTTGTTTTTTGTGGGCAGGCATGTACATTAGTGGAAATAAAGACTTTCCTGATTTATTGTATAGATAGGATAGAAAATGAAAATATAAACTGTTTCTGACCTTGACAGTGCTTACATGAAAAGTAAAATTAACGTCTGAGAGATTGTTATGAACTTTATGTATTATGCTTACATTTAATTAGTTTTCATGTTTTATTGTGGATCTATACTCATGTTGTACCTAACAATACAGGACTGTGGTTTATGCAGAAATGGAAGAAGTCTGGTTCTTTATTGCAATTGACATGTCGAGACCATTCAGATCCACGACAGACATTTTTATATAAACTTAGTAAAAAAGCAGGTAAGCTTTGTTAATGCTTCCTATCTCTTAAATGCAACTGTGCACAAATGTAAAGAGGAAAGTTGAAAAAAAAAATAACTTATTTTCAAAAACCTCATTTCAGTTTTAATATTTAAGAATTACTTTAGTCCTGTATTCTTCAAGTAAAGTAAACAGTAAACCATTTTTGTTGCAGAGGTAGGATATTACTTTGAGACTTTCCTTCCTAACGAGCAGAACTTGAGTGTAGCCACTATACCAACAGATAAATAGGGGATTTTTTAATATCTATCTGTGAGCCACTCTGTCAAGTCAAGTACATTCATACACATTTAGGATTACCTGTTCTTTTATCTGCCTTTCTTATCTGTACTCTAAGTCTAAAATTCTACTTTAAAGTTTTTGCTAACTGGTCTTTTATTACCTCATTAAGATGGTCAGGGAAAACAAAAACTCATTTTCTTAAAGGAAGGAAAAGTTGTACTGAGCATAATAGCTAAATCTCAGATTAGATTATTCATACTATATTGTTCTATACAGTTTTCTCTGGGTTGAATATCCTTATTTCAACTGTTGGCCAAGAATGTGTTTTGCCAGTGGATAATTTGCCAGCAGGGGGGTAGTTTCCATTAAGCATTATAAAACTGTTGAGGATTCATCTGACAGATGTTTCTGAATGTGTGTCAGTCAAGCAGTTGTGGAGCCAGAGATGCTCGTGCTATTTTGTGAAAAATCCAGGCACACTCCTACATCAAAATATTTCTAGGTTGTCACAGCTGGAATTTTGTTAAAATCAACAAAGTACAAAGATATGGGCAGGAGAAAACTGACATATAGCTCTTGAGGTGCTTGAATATAAAATTTACAGGACTTGGAAGAAGCAGAAATAATAAAGAAGGAGCAAAATTATAGGTAAGATATATTGATCTAAAATAGATTTTAGAAAAACTTGGGGGTTTTTTACCCTTTTCTTCAGAATCTACTATCACAAAGTGATTTTGTTGATGATAAGGTAATATTTAAAGCTGAACTGGTATTTAAAAGGGAACTCAGTGTAGTTTTGCTGTCTTTTGAAAAGCAATGTTTGAATGTAAACAGATGTTTTGTGGGAAGTTACACACTGGATGCTGAGTAAGACTGTAGGACCCCTGTAAAGAGATAATCAGATTAATTAATCACTTGGCTTTAAAAAAATTCATATTCCATGGTTTTTATGTGTATATAGCTCAACATGACTACAGGCACTGTCATTTGAGTGCTGTTGTCTGTTGTAGAAATGTGACGTATTTTCTAATGACATGCCGTTATACGACAGGATTTTTGAAAGACCTAGATAGCATCGTCTCAAGAGTCATAATGTGCATTTCAGACTTTGTTCCCCATAAATGGTAGAAGGAGTATAAAAGTCTTAAGGCTTAGTTTCTGCTTTTTTCTTTCTTACCAAAAAGATGGAAAGCACTGTATTTTGGGCCATAGCCTCATACACCATCTTGTTTCCAAGTCCTTCAGTGAGGTTGGTGTAAAAGAGAAGGAAAGGCTGGGGGAGACAGGAGAAAGAGATGTAAAAAAGTAATAATTTTAGATAAGGAGAAAAGAAAGTAAATTTTATGCTTCCCTCATAAAGAAGGAAGAAAGTTTTCCTTTGAGGGGTGAGTTAATATACTGTATGTACAATGTAGATATTGGTGCCTTTAAATCTTGGTATCTGTAAAAGGCCTGCTTCTGTCCTGCCATCTCTTTTTTCACTCAGTTGGCATACAGGATCGGCCGTGCTTGACTCTCAGACACAAGGTGAGAGGCATTTGGGATTCCCCAACCTGCACAATTCCTCTTTTCAGATTCTCAATACAGGGAATTTGTGTACTGGGATTCTAAACATGTCTTTCCAGAAGTCACTTAACTCCAGGGTACATGCAAGAGACTGACAACACTGTAGAGAAGTATTGCCCTGATTTTGCAACTTCTGTTGATTTTTGTAATCATATAGGAAAACAGAGGTCTAAGATGAAGAAACATCTGTTAATGCTTAATATGGTGTCTTCTTTGGACATTGGCTTTGTATCTGGGAAAATCCCTAAGGAAGCAAAAAATAAAACTTACTGTGGATCCAGCAGGTGGTGTTTTGAGGGTTAAGGTCTCAGCTACATTGTTGTATGGTGGCTTGTGACTCTAGACTTCAAATTTGCCAAAAAGCATACATGTTAAACACATGTTGCTTAACTGCAAAATGGATGAAGAACAGGTAAACAGTAAAATTCACTTACCTTATGAAATACCTTATATACTTTCTTTGTTCGTGCTGAACATTTTGATCAAACACTTTTTCATAATGAAAGATTACTGATACTTAGGTCTAAAATATGATATTTAGAAGGGGCTATTCTAAGGCAAATTTTTTTCTTAAAGTGCTCCATTGTGTTTGGCCTAAAGCAGATGCACAGCATCTGCTGCAGCTTTCTAGAGAAAATGTAACAAATGTCTTTAAAGGCTGTAACGCTGTCATTACTAGGGGTTCCACTGTTCTGCTATTAGCATGGTTGTCCAAGAAGTAGGAAGTCTGGGTTTAGTTATAAAGGTTTAATTATACTTCGGGGTTGTGTTGGGTGGATTCTGCACCTATGCTTGAGCTGGTTAAACCTTACAATGAGACAGTGCCTTATGGAGGCACCTGCACTAGGTGGGCTGTATCATGTATGTGTTGGTGCTAGGCATGAATTCAAATGCAGCTATTGTCTGAAACATCAGTGAAGACAAGGCACCTCCATCTTTAGGTTTCTTTAAATGATGTGGAGGCTTTACTCTCCTCCGTATAGTCAGAAACCAACAACTGTATTGAAGATGAAGGTTTGAACCATACTCGGTTTAATGGGAAACTCTACAACTGAGCCATGGCCATGTGTATTAAATATGTACAGAGGAATGGCTGGTATCAAACATCACATTATTTTGTAGCTCTACCTGTTGTAATTGTTTTTTCTCGTTTTTGTGCAAGATCCTGTAATGAATTAGTGTCAAATATCAGTTGTAAAATGTTTTAATTATTCTGTAGTAATAGATTGAAGGATTTGCTATAAGTGATACCTTTTTTCTTGTAGGTCTTCATTACTTCAAAAACATTGTGTTAGTAGGATCTCTGCAGGATCGTTATGTTCCTTATCACTCTGCTCGCATTGAGATGTGTAAAACAGCTTTAAAGGATAAACAATCAGGTAATAAATACCCTGGAAAATAAACAAATTACTCAGTTTAAAATCTCATACCTATCAATCTCCTCCTATTTAATTTTGGCTGCTTAACTGAGGCACTTCTATTATGTGTTTAAAAACTCTGGGCTTTAGTAAGTAATAGTAAGTAGTAGTAGAGAGAAAATCCTTGTGGAGGCTGACTTGCTTTCTGTATCTGTCCTGTTCTATTACATGCAGCTGGAGATGAGACTGAACAAGTTTCTAGTTTACTGACTTTGCTGAAAGTTAGGTGAGATAGACACAGCCCTTGATGCACTATTCCAAGAATGTGGAGGACAAATAATTTTAATTTTTGAGGGTAATTGTAGCATCAAGCCCTGGGCTGTATTTAGCTGTGGCTTAATAATAGCACCGAAAGAAAAGGTAATTTTTCCATAATCAGTTAGGGTCTGTTGTACTGGCTGTTGAGATATCCTAGCACAATTGCATTTCAGTATTATTTTTTGACAATAACTTCTACGTAATGTAATAAATTAATACTGATTAGTACATTCTCAATATAAATGTACAAATACTAAAATGCATAGCTTCAAATTATTTTTCCAACATTTCTAGAGGAAATTAAACTTTCTGTGTGTTCTGTCTTAACAGAACCACAGCATAACACATTTCATTACTTCTCTTACTCTGGAATGTGTTCATTTTGAGTCCAAAGTCAAAGAATTGTGTTTGTTTCTACCAATTCAAATAGTACAACTTTTCTTTTCCTTTACAGGACCAATTTATGCTGAAATGATCCAGAACCTGCTTCTGCCAGTTCTTCAAAATAAGGAATGTAATTTGGTTCGTTATAATGTAATTAATGCATTACCCAATACAGCAGATTCTCTCATAGGGAGAGCTGCACACATTGCTGTTCTTGATTCAGAAATATTTTTAGAAAAATTCTTTCTTGTTGCTGCCCTAAAATATTTTCAGTAGAGAAAAGCATTGTAAGAGACTTGGTTATTACCTCATTAACAGATGAATTCAGATAATGTGTGGTGTTAAAGTATAGCTGCAGCTGTATTTTAAGAGATATTTATACTTTTTATATGGAAGATAATTTATATCATCCACACTTAGGGCTTTTTAACATCAACTTTACTTTCTAGGTAATGTGACTGTGCAATATTTTTTTATTTTGTTCTTTTTACTTTTCTATTACTTTTTCTTAATTTTGGGTACCTAATTATTTGGAGATTAAAGCACAGTGTGTACTTTTGTTTGGTTGGTTAATGGCTTTCAGACAACAGAAGTCGATGTTACTTGGCAACATTTTACAAGAGGCTTTAGATGCCAAAAATAAATTGGATTTTAAAATTCTAACAATGTCTTACGTGTTCACTTGTCGTATTTTAGCACTGTAGGAAGTTTTAACTGGAAACACAATGAGCTGCTAAAATACTGGATATTTGAAAATTACTGTATCTGCTACAGCTTAACAGTTTTCTACAAAATCATTACTGTCATTGTTAAATATGTTATGCTTGTGGGAATATATTTTCTACTGATCATCAAAAACATGTTCGTTTACATACTCAAATTTTATTACTGGAACTATTGTTTTCAGAAGCAAATGGCAACTAAGGATTTTTGGATGTTCAGTGATAGCTGCCTTCAAATAATTGGGGTTTTCTAGACTGTATTAGATGGTTCCTAACTGTCAGTTCTTCAGATAAACATGGACAATTTTATGTGGACTTCCTTGTATATATTTAAGTAAATGTTACAAATTTCTGCAATACTTTTATGAATTTAAGGAATTTTTAAATATTGTTAAAATGTTTTATTGACTATATATTGACTATAAAGTATTGTAAATATAAATCAATCTTCAAATGAGACAATATTATAAACTTTACCTAATTAGTGACATGGATAAAATGATTTTGATATACAGGAATGTTAAAGGTCTGACTTTCTACTGGTGCTGAATAGCATTGTTTGGTTTCTTCTTCCTTCCCTTTTCTCTGTTTCAAACAATAATTCACTAAAGGTGGGGGGGAAGAGTTACATGTGCATTCACTAATTGTACACTAATTGTAATGAACATTTTTTGAAAAATATAAATGTTGTATAATGCATGTTTATTTTTAGCATTGTGTTATTGCATCTGGTGTTAATAAAATGAACAAATTACTCTAATGAAAGCAATTAAAGAAACTGAAATGTTCTGCTAATTACCAAAATTCTGGGGAGGCTTTTTGTATATAATTAATAATTTTGTACTTTTGAAATTAATACAGCAATAATAGTTTATAATGAAGTGATTTTGCATTTGATATAGAATGTTGTATAATATTCTTTGTAATCTATGGCGGGGGAGAGTTCCCTATAACTTACAAGATGCTCAAATGAGTATGAGCACCTACAGTTCAGCAATGCACACACTGCAGAGTATTTTATTGGAGTTGTGTTAGGCAAGTCATTATGACACAAAGGTATCCTTAATACATTCTCACTATTACAATGCCTATTTTTATTCTTAATTTTGTATTATGATCTTGCTATTAAGCTCTAAATGTTCAAATTATGTTCCGGTGTCTCAACTGTCTTATTTAACAGTATTACGGGATTTACCTACTGGCTAAACTTTGAATAGCTGTTTAAGGGAGCTAAAGTTACAAAACATTCCTTGATTCACAATGAAGACTTTACACTGTTCTTAGGAAACAAGTATTTAGGTAGTTCTGTCACTATTGAAAAATGTCTGTCTTGCCTTCTGTCTCTGGAAATCTGTATGTGTAAAGCATGCTCCTGTGATCAGAAAAGCAGAAGTAATATGACAGAAATAGCCACTTTTTTTTCCTTTTTCTTTTTTTCCCCCTTTTTTGGGGAGGGGGGAGGTAACAGTACATCCCATCCATTTAAGGCAGTTTGAATGAGGTTTGTTCTTTGAGGAAAACAGATAGTACAGGAAATCATGTTATATTTGTGTGTAAGTATATGAAGGAACAGGGCAAATTAAGAGAACAATAAATTCATTCTCTCTCCCTTAATTTTTATTGCCCACTCCATATGTGGTCTGGTAGCCCTCTCAGTACTGTACCTTTTGTGAGGGCTGTCTGACATCCCAAAGGAATGTCTGACAGTAGTGAGAGGTGTGATGACCCCAACATGTCCTCGAAGCATAGGAAGTTCATATTTACTTACAGACTGTATGGTCACTTGCAGTTGCTCTCTGAACAACACATGCAGGCTGGGATATTTTGGACAACTGCATGTGTTGCATGGTATGTTCCCCCTACTCCTGCAGTTTTCTGCCTTCTCTTTCCCAGACCTAAATACAGACTTGTGTATACATAAGTCAGTTTCACTGATGAAGTAGCAGCTATGAACTGCTGCTACTCACCATCTCATCACTCCTATTTGAATGAGGGCTTCATCTTCCTTTAGTGATAGTGACCTCTCCTTCATCCAGCTATCCTGCAGCTGTTTGAATTATGCTGCTTACAGAGCAAGATGTAAAAACAGGAGGTCTTAACATTCCTTTAACTGTCAGTCTCTTGTTCCCTGAAGGCAGTAGGCTGGTACTGTTATTTCAAAAGCTCTCAGTGATATTATTAGGAGATCACTGCATAAACTGACATAGTGTCTGAACCTCTGTTTTCATGTTGTATATATAAATTAACTCCTTGGGTTGTGTTTGAATCCTTGATACCAACTAAACTTTCTGTTCCTGTAAATCTAGGCATTCCTGCTACTTTTGAAAAAGAGCTCATGTTGCATTGGACATCACCAGGCTTTACAGAAGAGCCAAGAGGTCTGACAGTGATGGAAAATTTACTCTGTAACCATGAAACAACCTTGTTTCCAAGCAGGTTCTATTTGCCTAGCCCTGACCAGGTGTGGTGTTCAGATAACTGAAGTTCTTCACGTGGTCTTAGAGGCAGAGGAGACATTTAGGAAATATCAGTACACTTGCAGCCCAGGGCACTTCTGGTTGTGTTGCTTTACAGATAGCCAGTAAACGAAGAAATGAAAACCTGAAAAGAAAACACTCAACTTAATGACAAAGTAAAAAATTCCTGTGGTGTATGCTACATTTGTTTTTACCAATGTTAACATCTATTATCTCCTTTTAGCCAAAATAGCTAGAAATTAATAATTCAGTAGTTACAAGTGAAATTTGACAGCAATACAATAAAGACAAGAAATGTGTTTTGAAGACATAATTTTAGGTGGATAAACACTACCTCATTAGTCTTTCGCTGCTATTTCATTCTTGCCATTTGAAATTTGGCATGTATGCTTGTATGTATGATGTATGCATACATGTATGATTTTTCATGGATTGTGTTAAGCGGTTTAGGTGCAGAGCTTACTAATACTTGGTCTCTACAGGCAGCTTAGTAAGTTTTTTTAAGGAGAGGATTTCATGTTTTTATTGTACTGAACACATAAATAATAAGTTCTTGAACTTTGATGAGCTCTGTTCAGATTTATTTCTTGCCACTTCTAGGCAGAACATTTTTTTCTGCATTCGTCTTTATTCCCTCTAATCTAGAGGCCCAGCATCTTGCTGTTAAAATAAAGTAAAGGGTTTCCATTATTTTCAGTCTCTGTTGTCTAATTAACCATGTTATAAAGGGCTGATTGAGAAAATGTCACTTGTAAGGCAGTCAGTTAAATTTAATCACTTTCAGTGTGTAGGCATTGCCAGATGTAGCTCAATAAACTCCAGGGAGTGCTGCTGCTCTTTAATTTACCAAGATTTACTTTCTTAAAGCTTTCATTTGCGAATGAAAATTGCTATTTAAAATTCAGATCTCCAAGTTACCTTCTTCAGGTTAGTATCTGTGTGGAGTGAGTTCTTTTTTATCTAAGAACAAGCTGGAGAAGTTTAAAGAGTGACAAAAAGCTGAAGTTGGCATGCTCAAAACGTGAACTGTAGTTAATTAACTGGAGCGTGACTCCATGCACACAGGTGTTGCTTATCCCGGGGTCAGGTTTATACTGAGTGTTAAAAGCAGCTTCACTGGTTTGAACTCGGAAACGGGAAAGATGCCGTCTGAAAGCACAAACACTTGTACATCACTGTAGTGTTAGCTTAAGTTCCTTCATGTCCTAAGCAGCCTTTGTATATTATTTGAACAATGTACAATTTTTTATATTAAAAACAAAATAAAAACCCTAGCTGGACTGCACTACACATTGAGGGGAAAACGGGTACTTGCAGCGCTGAACTCTTCACTGCATCGAAGAAAGAAGACATGTTTGCCCAGGGGCGGAGAGAAGAGTTACAGCGTATTTCTCGAGCACCTCTGTGAGCCCGTAGCTGCGTTCATCGGGACCGTGGCTCCCCAGGCGCCGTTCGCCTCTGTTTACCGGAGCCGGGGTGCAGCGCAGGGCCACGGGAAGCCGCTAAAACAGCCCTGACCGGGGCCGCGTCCGCTGCCCGCCCCCGGCTGCGGCCGCTGCCGCCTTGGGCGCCTGCGCGGCAGCGCTGCCCGCCCCGCACGGCTCCGATCCGGTCATGGCTCTGCGGCTGCTGCGCGCCGCGCCCGGGGCAGCGAGTAAGAGGCGGGCGGAAGGTGGGAGGGCCCGGGCTGTGCCGCGGAGGGGCTCCCCGGCTCCACTGCCCTTCCTCTCGCAGGAACTAGCGAGCCAGGGAACAGGGCGGGCGCCGCCCGCGGCTACCGGCGCTGGGGGGCTGGAGAGCGCCCAAGATGGCGGCGGGTGAGGAGTGCGGCACGTCCCGCCTCCTCAGCCGCGGGGCCGTGGGCTTTCACAGCTTTCCCCACACCTTCCATGTCCCTACAGTTTCCCTGCTCTCCCCACTTCCCCCCCTCCTCCCCCGCCCGTTCGGTATTAATATTCTCCCCTGTACTGGAAACCTACTGCTATCGGGCACATGTGTTTATTACAGAGGTTTTCTTGCCTTGTCGTTCCTTCATACTTATTAATGGCAGTAAAATGTTAGTGGTGTAACGTTTGGAGAATAGCGGGAGAAAACATATTGTAGACCTGGAAGTTACTGCTCTCTGCCCTTCACCGCAGGAAATTCAGGTGGTTTGTTTATAGAGGAGTAAGGCAGACCGGATAGCAGAGCCTGTCCCACAGGCCTCCGCTTGGGCTGTTTGTTGGTGCTTCCCTTTCCGTCAAAAGCTGAGGTTGTGTGATGTTATTGGTACAGTACTCCTAAAACAAACCAGTACGCTGTAAGGTAATGGAAGAGCTGTTAAAAATTTGTTGTTAGATGTTTGTGCTCTATTTGGCTGTCAAGTTTGTGGCAAGATGCAGCTGATGCTCTAATCATCTGAGCATCCCGATGTGTGCTCAGCTCCCACTGCGTGGACGGCTTTTTTAGAATAACTCACAGGCTGTGAGCCACTTCAAAAGATGGAATACTGTAGCACAGCTACTTTAAAGACTTGGGATTTTCGTCTTTAAGTTCAGTTATGTAATCAATAAATGGGAGGGCTTTGTGACACCGTGTAAAAGAGGAGGGAATCAAAGATCAGTTTGTAGAATGTGGTTTGCTAATGTTGATAGTTCATCTCATCTTTTTCAGAGATGATTAATGTTGAACTTTTGTCTCTTCTCTGTCAAGAAGGGTGTATTCTCGTCAAAAATATTAAGAAAATCTATCAAGAAAAATGGATTTTGCCTCTTCTCTGGTGACCAAGATAATCAATTTTGTACCAGTACCTTAATCTGATCTTTATTTGAATTTGGACCAGAATACCAGCTATAATTTAATTTTCTAGCTGACATTTCTTCTAGCTTACTGAAGAATGACAAGAAGCTTGACAGAAGTAGAAAGAAACGTTTGCGACAGATTAGATCCTTTACTGTTGATAGTTTGTTAAGTCATGCTTAAAGCAAAAAAAAACAACCAAAAAACAAAACCAGAAAAAACAAGCCACCAAAAAAAACACTACTCCTTTGGGGCTTTGGCTGACATAACACAGTTTATGTGGCTGTAGGGTTTGATATTAAAGATGTGGTATCTTAAAATTAATGAATATGTTGATTCTGGGAATAAAAGTGTGTTGCTGGTGTATATTAAGGTGTCAGTCAAATTGACAGTGCTTGAGAAGGCTTCCTGGTTTAATCTCCTTAAGAAAGTAGAATAATAGTTCTTTCAGGTACTTTGCACCCACTTGGTACGGGGTGGATTTCTGTTTAAATCTTGCTGCTTAAGAAATGTCAGAACTGCTTTAGGCACTTGTCCACAGCCAAAATATTTTTAGTGGATAGTTTATGCTCACTGTGGGCATTGGTCTTTTTTAACCAAAATGTTAGTAGGACTTTAAAGGAAAAAAAGTTAATGCTTTTAATGAAAGCATTTGCATGTGGTTACATAATTGAACTTAAACAAAGATTTTCCTGCTTTTGATTACCAGCTGAATTATTTTACCATCCTAAGGGAAACCCTGCTATCCTCTGCCGACATTTTGGGAAACCTGTTAGTAAGGGAACGTTTTATTTTTTTAAACCTTCCTTTGGGAAAGCAGAAGCTTTTTCTGACTAAAAAGTTGCTGGAAATGATCCAAGACATGGAAATCAGCAGGTTTCTTGGAGGAGGTTAGGATTTCTCCCAGAAAACAGACTGTACTGGTCTATGCTAGCATAATTACTGTTTAAGAGTCTAAAATACAAGAAAGTAACAGCAAAGATAAGTTCAAGCAGTTTAAAATACACTGTTTATGTGAACTGAGTTATACAACTAACACAATTTTGCCTACATATGTTTCTAGGGCCAAAAATAATTATCTGTGCTGATTCCTTAGGTGTTCATGAGTTGAATGTTAAATAATTTTTAGAATTTATTTTCCTGCCTTCCTCTCCCTCATCCCTGAAGAAGGTTCTTTTCAGAGTTGCTCTGGACAGTCACAGCATTAGTCAGTGTTAAACTCCCACATTTATGCTACATGTGTCCGTTTGCTTGATAGAGTCATCACTTCTTTGCCACTCACGGAGCAGCTCCAGCTCTAAGCCAGGAGGAAGATCTGAACCTGCTAAGCAGCCACTAAAGAAACCAAAGTTACCAGTAGGTCGGTTCGATGAACCAGAAGAGTCCAGCATGGAGAAGGAACCCCTGGAAAGTAAGTAATGTTTTACAAGATGGGAAGGTGTGTTTGAAAGGCAAGACTCTGAGATGCTGTGCTGATGTCAGTTTAAGAAGGTGACAGGTATTCAGCACTCTTTAGAATCACTTTCTAAGCTGGTTCTGAAGAAACGAACAGGCAGGGCAATGGGCACAAATTGCAGCAAATAGTGTACTGGTGGAGAGGAGGAGCCTTCAGAATAACCAGGGTCAAACATTGTAGCAAGTCACACAGAGAAGCTGGACTTTCTCTGCTCTTGAAGATAAGCAAATTTGCCTGGGTGGCCTGACTTACTGCCAGCCCTGCCTTTAGCAGGTCTGGAGACAAGTACTTGCCAAAGGTGCCTTCCACCACCACAAAGCCTTGCATGATTCAGAGAAACATAGCTGGTACTGGTCTGTAACAGTACAGCTGTAAATGGTGCCAGTAAACTCACCAGGGCAGCAGCTACTTTGTATTATCCAAAAAGCCTGTTTTATTTCTTAGTCCATAAAACATTTCTGATCCATGCTGCATTTTGTGGCCAACATTTCTTAGTCTTGCAGGCAGAGTTTTGAAAATAATTAATACTGAGTTTGCTGAGCATCTCAGTGAGGCCTGGACAGACCTAACGAGCTGGTATGGTTGTTGTGTTCTGGGGACCTCAGTGGGGCTGCATGACAAAATTGAGGTACAGATACATCACTTCTGAACTAAATAGGAACATACGTTTTTTTGTCACATGGGAGAAAGACAGAATCTCTTTCTTCTTTTCAATTAGCCATCTTCACTTAGCTAAAAGCCGTAGTCATGCTTTGTATAAATCACCATAGTGTGATGTTCTGCTACAGTTCATCAGTAGCAATAACCCATGTTTATCTATTTTGAGGTCTCGAGGACAAGCTCTTTAGTGTCTTGATAGATTGCTATAAATATCCTGACGACAAGATGACTGAAAAATCATAGAATCATAGAATGGTTTGGGTTGGAAAGACCCTTCAGGATCATCAAGTTCCAACATTCCTGCCATGGACAGGGTTACCTTCCACTAGAACAGGCTGCTCAAAGACCAGTGCAGCCTAGCCTTGAACTTTTCCAGGGATGGGGCATCCACAGCCTCTCTGAACAATTTGTTCCAGTGTCTCACCATCCTCACAGTAAAGAATTTCTTCCTAACAGCTAATCTAAACATACCCACTTTTATTTTATAGCCATTCCCGCTTGTCCTGTCACTACATACCCTTGTTTAAAGTCTCTCTCCAGCTTTTTTACAGGCTTTCTTCAGGTACTGGAAGGCTTCTAAAAAGTCTTTGCAAACTTTTGTGCAGACTGAAGAACCCCAATTCTCTCAGTCTGTCTTAATAGGAGAGGTGCACCAGTCCTGTGATTATCTTAGTGGCCTTCTCTAAACTTGTTCCAGCAGGTCCACCTCTTTTTTGTGCTGAGGATTCTACACAGTACTCTGGGTGGGGCTTAGGCTTGTTTTGTTTTGTTTTAAAACAAATATTTATTATACAAGAACTTTCAAAGAGGCAGTGCAAAGAATAACTTTCAACTACTTGCAGCAAATTAAACACAAGTTTCTTCTGGCCAACATCTTCATTAATTAAGTATTAACAAGTTGATGCAATATTTTCTTCTCACTCTTCTATATACAGAATATATTCTGCCTTACTATGGAAACAGGAAGCCAGGTCTGAAAGCACTAACATCCTGGGGAAAAGAAATACAGACTGATCTATTGTCTACAGAAGAAAGGCAGCAGAGTGCCCATTGGAAGCAGAATTTCCTTAGTCTGTAGACAGTACTTCATTAAATCATTCAAACACATTATCCTGCCCTTCTGTACAGTGCTGATGACTATCCAAGACTACATCCAATTCTTTGGATGTAGTCTTGGATAAACTTGGAAAAGTTATTTTCCAGAACTGGATGTGATACTGTCTCACAAGAGCATTGCCACTCACCTCCAGAAAATTAAAAAGTAGCATAGCTGTCACATCTGTCAGACCCTCCATATTCAACATCCAGGCAAGCCAGTGCCATGCATAGTTCAGTCCATCAGAATGTGCCCATTATTTAATTCCATAAGGCCACCAGAGTTGAATGACAGTAGCATAAAGACAAATTACTCCTTACATTCATTTAAGAAACTCTTCTTCTTCTTCTACCTTAGAATCCTTAATTTCATATCCAAAATCCTCAGATACTCTTCCACAGAAGTCCCCTCTTTTCATACAGGGCAAAATGGCATTTTTTGTGCAGCAGTGCTAAAATAATGTTTCCAACTCCAGAGTGTATTGCCCTGAGGCCACCACAGCCATTGGGAAAGCTGCATCATGGCGAAAAACTACTTCTGCTTCTCCTTCTTTCATTAATTTATCCTCAAGTTTGTCATTGTATTGTTGCTGTATTCTTGCATTATAGAATTATCTCCATGCAATTTCAGATTGTGGCTCACTTGAGAGTTAATTCACAGTTGGAGTTACTGTGTAAGCAGCTGCTTAATTCTCATCTTTTTATTCCTGGGAAAATCAATGCAATCACTGCTTCATTTAAAACATGCATAAGCAATATCTTTTGTTGTTTGCTTAGGTATTCCAAGTTTGGAGCAAGACTTAAGGTCTCTTTAGTTGCACCTGTGTTTTTTACATGTAATACCATCAAGAGTTTGCAAACTGCCTGTTGTATTATTAGGAAAAAACTATGAGTTGAAGCTGGATTTAGAATTCCCACTGCTCTGTAGCTATAGGGGAGAAATCTTCTGAGCGTCTGCATGCACTGTCAGCATGTCAGCAGTGCTTTGATATTGGGATGATGACATGTACGAAATAACATCAGGTGCATTTACACCCCTTGTACTGCCAGAGGTGCTCAGATGTTGATGTTTCTTTTCCTGGTCTCTATCAGTTATGAAACAGGCATCCTGGTATGTCATTCTGTATAGCCTGTAGTTGCATGAGTTTCTTCCATGACTTTTCTTTTTGTCTGCTGTCCAGAATTTCTGTTGTTGTCTTTTCTCATTTTCAACCCTGCACCTGTGTTGCTCACCAGGGCTGAGTTAGGGATATGACTGAGAGAGTCCCAAGTTAAGTGTATATATGGAAAGCTCTGGAAAATCAGCATGGCAAGGGACATGTGGGGTACTCTGAGTTTTTGGGAGCCCTGCAGTCTAGTGCAGGATGAGACTTGGCCTAGGGTGGTGCTGTGCCACAAGTACTTCATGGCTTGATGGCCTGAGTTAACTATTCTTTGGAGATGGCCCTGGGTAAAGGTTCACTGAGTAGTGTAAGAATGTTGGCTGAGGTACAGAAAGCTCTGTGGTGTTTGAGAAAGTAGCGTGAGCTGGCAGTGTGCTTCTCTTTTGTAGCAGAGTAGGGGGTTGGATGAAAAGCTGGACATGATCCAGCAGTGTATGATTGCAGTCTAGAAAACCAAATCCTGGACTCCATCAAAAGCAGCGTGGCCAGCACGTCAAGAGAGGTGATTCTCCTCCTCTGCTCTCATGTGACCCTACCTGGAGTGCTACATCCAGCTGTGGAGTCCTCAGCGCAAGAATGGCATGGACCTGTTTGAATGGGTGCAGAAAAGGGACACAAAGATGATCATAGGGCTAGAACGTCTCTTCTACCAGGACAGGCTAAGAGAGCTGAGTTGTTCAGCCTGAAGAAGAGAAGGCTTTGGGAAGATCTAATTGTGGCCTTGTGATGTCTAAAGGGCATTTATAAAATGTAGAGAAGGAGTTTTCATACAAGCAGATGGTGATAGGACAGGGAGCAGTGGTTCTAAGCTAAAAGTAGGCAGGTTTGGATTATATGTTAGGAAGAAACTCTTTACTCCCAGGGTGGTGAAGCATTAGAACAGGCTGCCCAATGAACCTGTGGATGCACCATTCCTGCAAATGTTCATGGTTAGGTTGGATGAGTCAACTATCCAACCTGGATGTTTTAAATACAAGACTAACAGAATCTTGACTAAAATTCAAGCTGAAATTGGAACAGAGTGCTTAAAATTAGAGAGACTTAAACAGCAAGTTACTTGGGGTTTTAGATTTAGTGAACATAAGTACAGAGTACCTGAAGGATGCAAGTTCTGACTTGAGAACCTGTGGTCTTTTTATGCCCCTGGACATTCAGTTGCTTCTTTGTTTGCATAACTGAATATGATCATACAACAGAAAATAATTTTATAGGACTCTGAGAAATGTTTAACTCAAGGTTTCCATTCAAAACAAAAAATAATTTGTCTTTGAAAATGAAACTAAAAGGAGAACATCATAAATTATAGCATCTTTATATTTGTCAACATTATAGAAATTTTAATGAACTTTCCCTGTTATTTTAGAATTCCCTGATGGAATCAATCCTACTACAAAAGAGAGGGGTGGACCTAGAGGCCCTGAACCTACACGTTTTGGAGACTGGGAGAGAAAAGGACGTTGTATAGATTTTTAATATTTAAATATCTGTATTGGAAATAAAATATTTCTAGTTGATGAAAAATATAATGTACAAAAAAAATCTCACCTGGATTTGTCGTGCTTATTGTTTCTGTTGTGCCACCACATTCTGTCATGTGATGAAGTTTCCGAATAATGCAATGTAATTAAACACAATGCTGCAGCTCAGATTATGGAGCTGTTAGTAGTTCAATGTCTGCCTGATCTTTAATACTACTTACACTGTGCAAGTATAAATGCAAGTGTAGTGGTGTGAAATGGTAGTCAGGGGCTTATTGAGATATATACCAATACAAGGGCTTGTATTTCTATATGAATGTAAAGATTTATGTGGTGTTGTAAACGTGTTGAAAGAACTTTGCATTTCATGAACCTGGACATCAGTCATCAAAAGTAGAACCAACTCTGAGGAGATCAGTAACTGACTTCACACAGTGGTTCCATGGTAAAAGTCCCTTTACTCAAAAACTTCCTGCTGTCCCCATTGCATTGAGTTGGGTGTTTTTTCCTGTTTGTAGGGACAGTCTTGTCTCTGATGACTGTAAGTAGCACAATGGAAATGGAGACTAGATTTTGGAGAGGGTCAGCTCTTGATTGCAAGTAGCATAGAGGTGCTCTATTTGCAATTCTAGAACATTGTTCTTTATCACTTGTCTTCTTCATGCTACTTGCATCATCTTTTCTAAGCGGAGATGCCCTTTTGCATATGGGCTAAATACTGCTTGGGAAAAATACAGCATTACTGTCTGAAATCATATGATCAAAGAGGACAAATTCCGTCAGGTGATCTAATATTGCAAGTCTTCAAGTTACTTGGCATCAAACTAAATATCTTTCAGTCAGACTGAGCTCAGTTCTTCATTCAAGAATTTTCCTAGTTGCAAGTACCATAGTAGAGTAGTAGTAGAGTGCAAATCTATCACTCGTGTAAGTACTTACTAATGAGAATAAGTTGTCATTATTGAAATGTGTGAACATGTGCTCTATTTCTGTGCAAGTTCTTTTTGATAGCCTGAACAAATGGATCTTCTCTAGTCCCAGAGAAAGGTATGGGTTTTGCATTACTCTGTGTTGGCTTTGCCCAGCTTTGCCTTTGTATGGTTTAACAAGAGCATTAAACCAGAGCAGCTTCCCCTAAAACTCACTTGACTGGCAGCCAGTGGGGGAGCTGTTTGTTGAAATCTGATAGTTTGTGTATCCTGTGTGTATGTTAGAGACATACATACTGTCTTGCTCTAGTTGTGAGTTTGGAAGTTTGTCTCAATGTGATGATTCCCTGCAAAAATACCAAACCTGTTCAGTTATAGGTTTATCAACCAAATACCTCACTGACAAGCAAAATGATAGTAATGAAAGTGTATTTCTCATAAAAGGTGTTAATTAGTGGTAATTACATTTTGAATCTTTAAATTCTATATCATGGCTTGAATATTGGAAAATTTGTTTGTATTTATATCTAATTCATTCTAGTTTCCCTTCTGTAGAGTGAAAGATCTTTCCAACATCTATTGGTATTTTCAGTTACCTAAAGATAGGCTGGGTTAGCTGTCTTTAATATATCCTGTTTGTTAATTATTTCTAGTAATGTTCTGCCTTGCCTTTTTAGTTGCTGGTGTGTTGGAAAATACTTTCTCACACGATACCCTGCCTTTTCAAATAGGAAGTGGAAATTTTAATTGGAAGCTTCTGCCTTTTCTGCATCATTATTAATAGGCTTAACATCTTAATTCATGAAGAGGTGGTAAAATACTGCAGTATTCTAGTATTTTTCAATTCTAAATCTTTTCCATGGATTGTTGCATTACTTCATTATCTTCTCATACTGGGTTCTGACCTTCCTAGCACACACTTCATGAATGAAGTTGTACTTCTTGGCATTTACTTCTTGGCATTCCTGATTTTCAAATCCAATTGCTTTCCTCAGCATCAACTGCAGGTGCCTTCCTCCCCGGATGCAGAATTATGCTGTTTTGATTTAGCATATGGAAAACTGCTCTCACTTTCCCATCATTTTCTTTACATTTAAGTCTCTTATCTTTGGTCTCCTTTAGCTTTGTGATTAAAGGCTGACCCAAGTACTGTCCAGGTCCCTGCTTGTCTTCTTTCATGCAGGTGGTGGCTGGTGCTGTCAGAGCCACGGGCAGGCAGTCCTTCCTGTCAGAGCTCAGGCAGGTCCTAGACACTCCATGCCAGTATCCATGAAGTACCTGGATTTGGAAGATAGTTCTGAGAGCACTAGCATCTGTACCAGTAAGACAGGGTGTCTCGTAAAGGCAGGGATTTTGCTTTCCATCAAAAACAGAATCACAGAATAATTTAAATTGAAATAGACCTCTAAAATCATGAAGTCCAACCATTAACCAAACACTACCAAGTCTGCCACTAAATCTGCCACTGAGTGCCACATCTATATATCTTTTAAATACCTCCAGGGATGGTGACTCAACCACTTCTCTGGGCAGTCTGTTTTAAGCTTGACAGCCCTTTCGTTGAAGAAATTTTTCCTAAAATGAAAAACCTGTTGTTAACCCATGTTATAAATAGCTGAAAAGGAATTGGTGCATGGGAAATAGAGGATACCACTTCTGTCTTGAGCAGCTTCAAGCCTTTTTTGCCACCTCCCAGGTTGGTGCCAGTAACCAAGTACTTGCTGAACTTGTTTATTGGAATGTGTCAATAAGACATAGGAAACTGAACATATAAACAAAATAATATGTAAGAGCCAGAGTGAATGCCAGGGGGCCGCCTTACATTGGCAATTTGGCATTTACCAAAAAGAGGAGCCCTGGGCTCCAGTAACAGATTAGCACAAAATCCTATGGTGCTGCAAAATCTCTTGTGGTACCTGTCAAAAGTGATCAGGGATAGAATGTAACAAATGATACAATGGTATTGTAGGGTACAAACGATCATTTCTCTTTGTTTTCTTGCAGAACCTGCAGTCAGCACTTTTTTGGAGCTGTTTTCCTGCTCTTCCCAGATAATTGCTATTAACAATTCACTGGAATTTAGCATTAGGGTAAGAAAACAGATTGGGGCATTAGCTATTAGATCAGCCATAGATATGGTTTTATAATAAATACTGATTGAATATTTTTTTGAACTCTTTATTAGCATAAACAGTGTAGAGCAGCAGGGGTTGTATACTAACATTTTCTGTTAACTTTCTTGTAGACAAAAATTGTTCTGTGTATGTAAGCAAATTCTTGCAGTACTGAAGTTTCAATTTACAGTTAAAGAAAATATGTGCTTTATATTGCCTTATTTGGAAAGCATGTATTTCAGTGTTAATTCTATTAAGTTGAAACACAGGATACGTAATAGAAATTATGTATAGTGAAATTACCTGTGATGGTAGCATATGTTTGTAAAGCACCCTAGAATGTTGTTACAAATCTTCACTATTTTTTCAGTTGGCTGCAATAAATGATGACACATTCCAGTGGTCTGTAGTGACAGATGCATTATATGCCTTTTTATTACCCTTATTTTGATATTCATATTGAAAAAGCACCACACCATCTTGTGCTGAAATGTCAGGAAAAGGAGGAAAACTGTATTCATTTATAAAACAAGCAGTTTTGGAAGTTCTGTGTGTTTTGTAATTGTTCATGAGTCAATATGCAGTATCAAGTATATCAGAGCATAAGGAAATGGCTTGAAATGTGTTTCCATGTGTGATGGAGATCAAAATCATGCACATTTGTGGTCACTTTCTTGTTTTTATAAAATGCAGTATAAAATAACTTTACTTTTCTGGTGGTCAGTGTTTCATATCAGACCAGCTGAGATGTGCAGGCTACATTCTAATGTGGGTATGACCGTGCTCCCTCTTCCAGCTCCAAAACTGCTGCTTGTTTAGGGGTAGTCATACCTAATCTTCTCAAACACTTTTGGTGCAGAAAGGGTGTCCCAGCAGAAATTGAATCTTAGCTACAAAATGGCAAATCCTGACAAAAGAGCTCTATTTAAAATGAGTGCTCTGTGGGGTGGAACTAACAAAGTCCTGTTTCCTGTGAATGTCTTACACCCCCTGCAGATTAAGCATCTTTCTCCATGTTCCTGTGTTGATTGACATTATCTCCACTAGGCCAGAGATGAGGCATCTTTATGCCCATCTCTTCCCCCTGAGAGGAATTCTTTGAACCTCTTTCCCAGCCACTGATTTCCACAGAGCTTTCAAGAGCTTAGTTCTCTTGATGTCTCTCCTTGACACCTTTTCAGAATATGTTGGACTTACTGACCTTTGAAGTGCGGAGGCAGTGTAGATATTGGCCTCCCATCCTTTGGAAACCAAGCTGTTGTATGACTTTGACCATACATATTTTCTTCAGGAATATTCAGCATCTCGCTGAATTTTTCTGCAGTGAGAATGGATTTTTTTTTTCCCCTCAAGTAACATTAGAAGTGCAAATTAAAGCTTGCAGCAAGAAAGTCTTTGACATGCATTCTCCAGGCATTAAATCTCTCAGTCATCTACAGCCTTGTGCCTTGAAAAAAATCACATATTTTAATGTTGCCTTTTTTAGGGTGAGAGTGTTCAAAGAAGCTCTTTAAGGTCCTTACTTAATACATAAATTTATATTAAAGCTGACATACATGGCCCATTAAAACACAGCTGTAATTCTCAAGTGTTAGCCCCTGACAAAAGACAGGTGAGTTATGCAAAGGTGGTCAGGTTAGTTCTAGAAGCCAGATACTGAAATATAACTTACCCTCTCCTAACTGATGTTTTAAATTTCAGTGACTTACGTCGCCTTCTGTGCTTCCCTCCTAGTTGTAGTGCAGGGAGGTGCCTCTAAAAGGTAGTCTGGTCTCAGTATGGGGAGAGTTTTTCATTACAGATGGTAAATGGGGAATGATGGTTTTAAGGGCATCCTCTCCACTGACTTTAAAGGCTGTCTAAAGAGCTCTCTTAAGTCAGATGCATTAGGTGTCAGCACCATGGTCATAACAAGGGAAGCCAGGGTGTACAGAACATGTGAACTACTCACTTCTTCAGAGGGGCAGGGCTGCAGTGAGGCAACAGGACCTGCAGTGCTTTTGTTGCCTGCACCCTTCCCAAACACTGGTGGCAGAGAAGGGGATGTCCAGGGCCAGCTCTTAGACACCTTGTAAAAGGGAGTTACATTGTCTTAAAATGAGAGGAAAAAGGCTAAAGCTAGCTTTTTAAATTCCTTCTGCCTATCCACCTCCCAAGGAAATGCCTACAGCATGATACAGCCAAGAGGATAACACTGGATAAACTTATACTCAGGTGACAACAAGTATCTCAAACCTACAAATTAGTTGGGATTTTTTCCTTAATAAGGGTGAAGTGCATCAACCTAACAACTAAGCAGTCTTATCTGACATGCTGCTGAGAGGGAGCTAACTTAAAAATAAAACTGGCAGACTAGGAAAAAGTCATATATTTGCTCAGCAAACCTTTAGTCTGTGTGACTTCCTTGTGAGAGGCTAAAGAACAAAGAATGATGTGTTTTCAGCTACCATTTGAAAGCTGGGGAAAATTCCACCATGTCTTAAAAGACAAGCAAGTGTTGCTTAGCTCAGGGAGTATCCTGCTTTTAGTTTACATTTTACCCTAGGGCTTTCACTTACAAGTTCTGCAGTATGTATGTGTGATCTTTAGACAGATTTTTTCCCCGATGATTTCCTTGAGACAGGACTGCAGTAGCTGTTTGGTCTGGCAGGCGTATTGTTTCATTCTCCCTGCTTTCAGCCTGATAATGACAGCTACAGCTTGCTTAATATTAAATTGCGTATTACTTAATTTCACTTTTACTTTTTGCTGTCCTTGAAGTGTTTTTTTGATAGGTTGTACCCTTATTTTCTCTGTAGTAGTAACAGGGCACATTGTAACATTAATCAAAAATTGCAGGTGTTTCTCTGTTGGAGTCTGAGATACAGATTGTGTGCCCTTGTTTTTAATATTTAGTTCTAGAATTCAAAGAAACACTGAATTTCATATAATATGAAATTCATGGGCATGTTTTCATGGTGATACATGAGAACAAATGCTAAAGTTAAATAAGAAAAGTGTGAATGTGTAGATTAGAAAGTTTCTTGAATCACTGGGTGAATGGGTTGAGGTTTAGAGTTTAGGGTAGTTTAGAGAGCAGGGGACAAGATGGAGGATTTAGGGTGTTGTCTTTTGTCCTTCTTCTTTCTTCTTCATGTTCTTTCCTAGGGGTTTTTGAGTAGTAGTAAGTGATTGGGTAGAAAATGCGGCAGTGCAGCATACAGGTGTTGGGTCATTGGGTCACTAATAAAAATAATTTAGTTGGCACCTGTTAATTGGGTAAATGGACATAGAAAAGACCTTGAAGAAGATCTTTGTTAGCCATTTTACCCCTTTTCTATCATAGTGCACATAGCTCCTTGTATCTTGTAATGCTGATAAGAAAAAATAAGCAACTGAGACCGAACGAGAGAAAAAACTAACCTCCCGTCTCATCAATCTTCAGTTCAAAGGGAAAAGAACCCAAATCAAAAAGTCCATAAAGAGACATTTCTCCTTCTATTTCCTTTCTTTGGAGGAAGTATTTTGATAATACAGGAGATTTTTGTATGTGAAGATCTTATCTACAGTCAAGAAAGATAACTGGAATTTCTCCAGTTGCATTTGACTCTCAAATTTAAGTTCATTATTCTGTCAAAATCTAGCTTTTGTGTGAAGTCAAAGATGCAAAGAGGGAGAAAGGGATGCTTCTAAGAAGCTGCATCAGCCTCCCTGTAAGTTTTAAACATAAACCCAAACTCATTTCAAGATCTCCTCAGTGAAAGTCACTTAGCTGTCTGGTTACATTATTTAGTTCTGTCAGAGCATATAGGTGTGGTCCAGTCTGTCCAGTCAGGACATTTTGGTATGTCAGGACTGTTCCAAAACGAGCTTTTATAGTTTCAAGTCTTAATTTGCACAGAGAAATACCATGCTAAAGTGGTACACATCTGACTGGTAGGTACATTGTAGGCTCGCCTGTGAATGACTGCAGGCATCAAAACCTCTCTGAAGTGGCAGAGAGATTTGAGTAAAAGGGCTCAGAGAGCCAGGTGGTTACCGTCTGGTCCTATTGTCATCACCATTCTGAAGATAAACTGGGATTTATTCCTCCTTAACAGAAATCTCAAAAAGGTGTCTGTACCTGCTACTGTTTCAGGAGATGTGCTGCATCCTCTCATCCCCTCACTCAGGAAGACCTCTGATGGAAGAGCAACTGCCAGGGAGAAGCTGAACGGCACTGAAGAGGTGCAGGAGGCAGCTAATGTGTGTTTGGGCAGCTGATCACCAGATGGTCGGTCCTTCCTATAAAATTATTTGTAGAGAAGTGTGAATAATACTGGGTGTATCACAGAGGCCTGCTGGGCTCCACAAACCCTGTGTGAGGGGAAAAACAGAATGCTCAGTGCAGGATCTGTGCCGCTACTGTGGTGCTTCAGAGGGAGCCAGAAAGCAAAACAGCACAGGTACGTAAGGAAAGAATAAACTTTTTCATTTTGCCATATTATATAAATAAGGGTGGCTGGATAATGAGGTGGCCAATAGTGTGCTGTTTTATGGAGGGGAGGAGAGACAGGAGTAGGCTTCTCCACATGCACCAAGCCTTGTGCTTAACCTGGACCCTGGTCTCTGTTTCTGGAGTCTTTCCTTCCATTCTTGTGTGTCAAGGTCACTGCAACATCTGATGTTTTATTATAGCCTTTTCCTTGTTGCAGCTAGTCCTGCAGTGCTGGTCTGGCTGGGATTCCTGCATTTCAGAAAACCCCAGCTGACCAAGGAAGCCCCTCAGCACGTCCATCAGCAGGTCCCTCATGTAACTCCTTAAACCCAAAATGTTTTGAACCCTTGAATTGGCATCTTGTGGAGGTAGGCAAATATTTGTCCCTCACTAAGAAGAATGTCCCTGACCTGCAGTGTTGGTGCATACATTTCATGTCTGATCATCAGCAGAAAATGGAAAACTTACTAGTTTATTTCATACCATAGTAGAAGTTTCAGTTCTTACCTCTTTCCATCTCTGCTTTGACATTATTCCAAGACTTTTTTCCTGTCACAGAAGTGAGAGTGTTTTTTCTTTCAGTTTTTATCAAAAAAATGGTTATGTCCTTTCCAAGTTGTGTTGAAACAGGACTGATGGCAGGGCAGGATTTATGATGGTGCTGGCATTAGTTTAGACCATGGTGGCACCAGGAAACATGGTGTTCGTTTGTTATCTCTGAGCAAAGGAAAGAACAATTCCTTCTGGCCTTTAGGAGAAAACTAATGTATTAAGGAGCTTGTTTCAGCATCTTGTGATTGCTGGGAGAGAAATTTTAAGGTGGGGATCAGAAATTTGGCAAGAAATCCCTCCAACATTTTGAGCTGCCTCATCTGTAGGAAATTTTCATCCAGCCTAATTTGGGAATAGCAGCCCAAATTTCACTTTGTAGTCTGCAGAACGCTTTCTGTCTGCAGTACTTCAGCAGCCAGAAACATATTTCTAAAACTTCAGGAGTGGTCTGGATGTTGTACTGTTCTGGACACACAAGAAACATTTCCTTAAGCCTGTGTCTTGTGCATTTTTAGTGTTGTTCTTTAAAAGTTAGGCTGTCTCCAAGGAAGTTTCCTCATCAGAAGCAGTTTTTAGCATGAGTATGCTGCTTTTATAAACTCAAGGACAAGAGACCTGGATTTACTGTAGATTCTGGAAGGGTTTGGCATACTGGAGACTGACTACTGATGCCTTGGTAATTTGTTGACACTGATTGGCATGCAGGGCCTTTCCCTTAGTCCATGAGCAGTAGAACACACTGCAGTGCTTCCCTGGTGGCACACAGGAAGAATAAATTCTGTGGGAAAGCAGTCAGCTGAGTTTCCTGTGGACAGTAAGGCATGGACAGTGTGACCCGGCATGTAGCTGCCACAGACCTCTCTCACACACCCTCTAGGCTACATCCAGTCACAAATTCATCCTTTCCTATCACCTCACTCCCAGTACTTTCAGCTCTTTTCCCTAATTTCCTTGACTACAAGCTGGGCAAACCAAAGCAGCTGCAGAGTATGCAGATGACACTGCTTTCCTGCTGCCCCATGTAGATGCAGGACAGCTCACAGGCTTGCTTAACAGCAAGAGGAAGCTTTGTCCTCTCAAGGCAGATGGGCTCTGCAGGCTGCTAAGCCCCCATTGTCCTGTCAGACACCGTACAGGCAGCAGTCTGGACTCTCAGCATTTCCTGCTGAGTACTAATCATGGGGTTCTTCTCTCTGGTCAATGTATGTTGTTCGTCTCCATGGAAGGAAGCTGCCTCCCACACAGAGCTGAAAATGAAAATTGTAACTGTTTCTAGAACATGAATATCTACATACATTTGCATACTCTTATTCACACAGATATATATATGTACACACACACCCCTAATACAGAATCATTTGCCAATTTCATCCCTGTGTGGGAGGTTGAAACTTTATGGAACCATTTCACAATGCATCAAAACTTCATAGATCACAATTATAATAAAGAGTTTTATGTAGTAAAAGTACAGCTAATAGTGTTTCTTCTGGAGTTTATATTACATAGAATTTTGAAAACTGAAAAAGTTACAAGCAGATCAAGACTGGTTTAAATACTAATTTCTCTTCTCCACTTCTGAAAAGTTGTTTAGAAAATGCGTATTTTTGTGGCTAATAAAGAGGAATACACCAAACTGTAAAAGAACTGATTGTGTCAGCAGGAACTATGGCCAGAGTCCATCTAGGCCTGCATCTTTCATCTGACAAAGGTATCACCAAGTGCTTTGGTAGAAGTCCTCTTGTAAAAGACATTTTGAAACATCAGTGGGACAAATGTTTGTTTCAGTCTTCTGTTATGTCTTACCATGGTCTGACAGTTTAGTTTTTAAGTCTGTGTGGTTTTTCAATACAATTCTCTTACAGACCCTGTGTTTTCAAGCAGTTCTTTGTCTTGTACACAAAATAAATTGTCTAGAGACAAGACTAGACAATAGGTATAAACTAACTTTGGAAATCATTTAAGGATCAGCTGCTTCTTTGAAACTCTTTCTAATGGTTGTTTTAATGCTATAATTAGTCAAGAGGACCTGAAGCGTTTCCTAAGTGGGAAAAGAGAGTCCATAAAATGATAAAAATCATTAAAGGAAGTAATTTAGAGCATAAATTTAAGATAGTAGAGACCTCAATAGCTGTACATTTCTAGTGATTTTAGTGTATTTGAGACTGAATCCAGTGTGAATAAAGATATATTTTTTCCTCATTGCAAATATTCAGTTGAAGCCACAAGAAGGCATGTTGGGTATTTCTCATTTGTAATAACAACATCATTATGCTCTTAGAGTAGTGGGAGAAGAAAATTTGAAATGCTGCCAGATGCAGTTACATTTCTCAGTGGAGAAATCTGAGTATATCAGTCTTTTGCTTAGTTCTGTTTACAAAGTTTACACTCAGAAGTGAATCCTTGCCTTTGCCTATTCAATTTTATGGCTTTTATTTTCACCTGAAATTCTAATATGATCAGTATCTAATTTCTGTGATCTGTACCGTGTCTTCTAATTGCATGTGCCAAACAAGTGGATGGAGGACTGTGCCATTCTTGGTTTCTCCTCAGGTATGCACAATTTGCTGTATTCTTGACATTAAAAAATGATTTCTGGCCAACTGTAGCCCGTATTTCTTACTCTTCTTATCCAGTTGAGGATTGTTCAGCTTCTATATATCACAGCATTTGCTCTTCTACTTGTATTGCTTTCCTGCACTGGTCACAGAACTGGCACAGAATGCTTCATTTGCATCATCAGTAAACAATGGGAAGAATTTTGAAAACACATGGAGCCTAATACTTCATAATCAGGGTTCTCTGTTAGTGGTCAACAGTGCTGAGAGGCTGTGTCATATGAACTAAACCACATCAGTAGTGGCTGAAGTGTCTTTAAGAACTAGAAAAACAAGACATCAGTGAACTTTGTGTATGTGAATGAAGTTAGTACAGTTGGCTGATGGTGGGGAATGCTACTGCACGGAGTAAGGAATTAGGGTCTGCAGAGGACAATAGTAATTAAAAAATACTTTGGAAATATTCTTGTGCACATACCCCTTACTTCTTGAGTAAGAATCAACTCAAATATGATATACTGAGTACATTATAAATAGATACAAATATGTATATATTTGCAAACGTTACCTTAACAAAGTGTACAGGTATTAATACTCTTGGATGCTAATCTGATATATTTTTTAAGGCAGAGAACTGTGGACACTGTATGTAGCCTGAGAAAGCATCAGAACCAAGACAAAGAGCTGAAGTTCCATTCTGCTCTCCAGGCTGCTGATATTGTGTGTATTCTTTGTTACATCAACATGTCCCTCAAAGATGAAATAGGTATTGGAGAAATTCACCTAAACCCTCACAGCAAGAAGAAGGGATTATTTTCATGCAATAAGACAAAGCAAGCTGAAATACCTGAAGAGAATCAACAATGTGCACAATCATCCTGGCACACCTAACATCAACAACAATTTGTTCAAGTAGAGGCATCTAAATGAAATTTGATATAACAGTCTTCAGCCAGGTGAAGGTTTGTGAAAGGAGTGTGTTTCTCAGACTCCCTACCAGTCAATATCTGCAGGCTACTTCATACAGCATTAGGGACTTACATCAGAAAAAGGGACATAACTGGGCTCCACTAAAGGCCACAGAGCATGAGAGAAACATGGGAGGAAACAAAGAAGCTACATTTCTTGTTTAGACTGAGGTGAAAACAAATACATGCTATCCTTGGGCAAGTGACCTCTTGAAAAGATCAGCTAACCCCCAGATTTTAACACACTGAACCATGTGTGTCACGTTTGGACTGCCTACAGCATATGCACACTGTGTCAATTCTTACATGACTTGCCCAAGGTACAGATGTACAGCAAATGCATCTGTGAGTGACCAGAATAAAGCTCAGAAGAAACAAAGTTGTCAGTGCCATCACCTTAGGCTCTTTTGGCCGCTTTAAAGTGGTTCTTTTCTTTAATACTCAATAGTTTTTCTCAGCTTTTGCCCTCTCAGGAGATTTCTTTTTTTTCAAGGTTTCATTAACATTAAAATCAGTTTATTTGAAGGAGGAGAAATCCCATTTCTTCTTCATTTAAATTTACTATTGAATTATTTGCTTTTGTAATAACAGTATTTTTTTCATAGTGTCTATGCTACAAGTACAATTTTAACAAATGTCATCTGTGGATGTTGTTTATCTTTGACAATTTAAAGGAAAAGAGTAGAACTCCTCACAGCAGTCATTCAATAACAGCAAAGCTTCAAATTTTGCCAACCACATAGATTTCATCTGACATATTTTTAAATGTTTTCCTTCACCCACATTTGTATTATCAAAATTCTTTAAAAATATTTATGCTATATTTTTAGTTTACTAGAAAGGCACTTTTCCATAGCAGAAAATATTACTCTTTTCTTTTGACCACAGATAAAAAACTGCAGCTTTAAGACTAAACAGAAGGCTGTACCTCCACCTGTAAAAGCCCTACAGCTAAAGCAAGACACGTAGAGCAGCCAGTACATGAATTCTCAAGCCCAGCTGGTACCCATCCACTGGGTGCCTCTCAGCTGGAGACCAGCTCTGCAGGCTCTTCAGTCTTCACACTGTTTTTCTCAGGTGCAAGAACTTCTTAGAAGAGTCTTCAGCTTAAGAGATGTGGAATCTAAGACACATGGGGTATTCAACCTCAGCCAGAAATAGAGTCAGAAGTGGGAAAACCTGCTTACTTTCCAGTTCTGCTCCCCTGATGTATATTCTTGGAAGCTTCAAATCCAGGATGAGTCATGCTAGAAACTCTACTGTAGCTAAGACATCTTAAGGTTGTAAAGGGTCAACAAAGTGAGGCAGCTGCTCTTAAGTGCAGGTAGCATTTCCTTGAACCTCAAAATCTATGCCATCTTCTAAAAATAAATGCAAAGCAGATTTATATTTCAGGAAGAACAAATGAACACCAAGCAAATACCTTCACCTTAATCCAAGCTCCAGGGATGCAGGACTTGATAAAACGTTATTTAGAAACACTTCACCTCTATCAATCTGGCATCACATTAAAAGGAGACCAGTATATTAAGTTCATCATATTCCTGGGGAAGCCAAGCTATTGGAGGTGGAATGACTTGGTCAAAACTAGATCTTGGTCTTCCTTTATTGGATTAAATCCATTTTATCCAGAAAAAATGCTGTCTCTGACTACAGTCACCAGACACATCACAGGATAGTGTAAAAAAACCCACTTATATGTGCTGACAAATCTACATGGTTACATTATTGTGAGGTGCAGAAGGGAGGCTGTTGCAATTGGTGAGTTAAATCTTCAGAAAAAAAAAAAAGGCGCAAGAAATTATTATTCTTCCCTTTCATATGATACAAGTAGCTTATGGAAATGTGTGCTAGAAAAAAATATGAAAAAGCTCAGAACTGTAGTTTTAATTTATGCTGTCAATGTCATGCAACTCACCCTGAAATTAGAGAGCCACCTAAAGAACTTAGTTAATCTGTCATGTCTCTGAAGGCTGCAGCTCAAAGGACATGAAGCCTTGTCTTTAACTGTTGAAATGCAAAGTGAGAAAGTCACCAAGAATATAATGAACTTGTATAATACTGACATGGATAAATTTCAGTACTGGAGTGACACCGAGGGAAATTTGCTTCTTGGGTATCTGAGGCTCAGGTAGCGAAATTCAGCTAAAACCAGAGGAAACTGAGTTGCTTTCAGGGTTTTGACTGTCGGGACTTGAGAATTGTAATGGACACAGAAAAAACACACTGCTGATCTTGAGAGATTTCATGAAAAACAGCCCCAAACTAGAAATTAAATTAAATGTTTATTAACATCCAAGTGTAATCAAACAAAAAAAACCACCTCCCATGGAAATAGCAGAGGAAGACGCCTGTCCAACAATAGCTTGATATCAGATGCAATTTAAACAAATATTTGGTTTGCATTTTTCCACTGAGTAAAAGTTGTACTATCATCATAGTCTCCCCTGAGTGAGTTGAATGGGCTCGGCTGTCTATTTCAGCATTCTGACTAGGATTTCTATGGAACAGTATGTCAAAAGGATGACATTTTATATTGCTGCATGATTACCAGAATTCAAGAACTTTTTTAGTTTGGAAGGATATAAGGTTTGTTAGAACTATAAACTTAAATTAATTTTCATTACTTAAAATATGCTACCATTTTATTTTAACCTTAACTGATGTTAGTTCACTTATTAAGAGCCTTCTGCTAAGGCTAACTACTTTTACTGCCTAGTAAAGAGAATACCAAAAGTCTTACTTGGCATTAAAGAGCTGTCATGGACATGAATGCTCTATATTTGGATATTAAAGACAATTCCTGTCAGAGTATGATAGTAAGAATACATAGAGATAATGGCTGACCTTGGGTGTGGCATTTCAACTGAAGATTCAGAGATGATCTCAGTCATCAGAGTTGTAAGGACAACATTGCTCATTACAAATTGTGCTTTAGAGAGCAAGTAATTATGTTCTGCCTGGCATTAGACTGTTATTAAGTGTGCAGTGTTACAACATTTAAACAGAGCTCTGAGTCTAAATTACCTTGACACACAAAGTATTCATATGTTATGTAGAATACCTTATTTCAATACTCTGCACGTTTCATGTAATTTCTGCAACTGATCTGATTAATAAAGACCCCTTGTGCATAACACCCAAGAAACGAGCACGGTGTGGCAATGTACTAAAGTTACTGGTATGAAGCAGCAGTTGCTTTTTCTTGCCTTTCCTGCAATAGGAAAGGTACACCCCACTCTATACTACAGGCTCTGTTGTGCACTTGCTGAGGAAAATAAATGGTCAGCTTTGCTTCTCCATGCACTTAAACATGCCTTCACAGAAGCAGGTACTGACATTTATATTTAAAAAATAAAATAAATAAATAAATGCTTTCTTGTTAAATTATATCCTCTTTAGTAGTCTCAACATCACATATAAGATACATTTTTTACTTTTTTTAGTCTTGAATATCTCTGCTGTCTATTTTATTCATTATTTTATAGTACTCCATTACAAGCTCCATATTTTTAGGAGACAAATCCCACCCCTAAAGACTTGCAGTGCATGCTGGAACTATGCATGGGAGTAAAGCCTGAAAATAGACCATCTTTCTGCACTTCAAAGGCCCTAGAATAATCTGGCACACAAGTGACATTAAAGAACACAAAATGAAGGTTCAGAAGCAAGGAATGAATTGTGGAAAGTAGATCTTGGTCTTGCTTTAATACAAGTATACGTTTTGTAGATCATTTTTAGAAATGAAACATAGGACTTGTCTTGGAGTCTCTAACAGTAATTTTTTTTATTACTACAAACTGTCTTTAAATCTGCCCTGTGATTCTTACAAGATCAATCTTTTCTCTGTTACTTCTGTGCCCATTACCTTACTAGACTTTTGGTTCAATAACCTCCTTTGACTTCCTAAATAAAAAGATCATTTCATATTCACTAAATTAAACACATGGCTTTCAATGTATGTCTCAGAACAGTACACTTCAAGAAAAGGAAATATATTTTCCAGATAAAACATCAGAATAAAATAAACACAGAAACAATGTGCCTTTGGGGAGTAAGAAAACACTCCAGGGCTGATTATATTTGCCAGAACACTGAGCATGGACTCATCAGATTGATTAAGTCTGTCATAACAACAAATCACAAAGCTATAAAAGACAAAATTCAATATTCTTTCTAAACATAGAAGCCTATTTTTGAACTATCAAAAAATACTGCATTTAGAAAATCCCTGTTGCTTTTCTGTACAAGTATTTTGAGAAGCACTTTGGTATCAAAGATGCTGTAGTAATACAAGCACAGACACCGCAACGGTAATTTTTCTTTTTTACATGATGTGTATGTGTGGGCCTGTGTCAGTAAAGAGAAACGTGGAGGAAAGGAAAAAGGGAAAAGGAAAAGGAAAGGAAAAAGGGAAAAGGAAAAGGAAAGGAAAAAGGGAAAAGGAAAAGGAAAGGAAAGGGTCAAAGGACCAGCATAGATTTTGTATAGAAAGAAAAATTCCTCCTGAAAAGCAATGCAGTTATGAGGGACTTTCCACAAAATATTTCCTATTCTGCAAAAACTTGATCTGATATGAAGAGAATTCCAGAGTCAGTCCAAAGCCAGGAGAAAAAAAGTTGAAGCAAACAAGTCAGCTGGAGGGAGTTCCAGTCAGATGCCTGTCCAGATTTCCTGTGCACATGCTGTGCAGGGCCAGCACTCTTTGAGAGCTGCAAATTCTTGCAGTCAGAGCTCATATTCTCCTGACATCACACTTCCTGTGCAGTATAACTGCAAGTTTTGTACAAAAACCAAGGAAAACATCACATCAACCATCACAGGCTTCATGCTTCTAGAGGCAGAAACACAGGAGATTTTTTTATCTGTCAGATGTAGTTGTAGTCATTCCCCTGGGAACATATCCAAATATGTTTCTCCTCAAGTGATAGATCACAGAGGGACTGAAGGAAGAGCTTATTTTTTTTTCTTTTGTATAGCAAATCACTTTCCTCATTTCTTGAGTATCCAGTAGCTGAGGAAAAACGTTTTCCTGCAGATATAAGCTTGTGAGTGCTATGGACATTCTTTTCTCGATAAAAGACTCACTGATCACTAAAAATATCCAGCTTTTGAAGTAGAAATGATTCTCCTTCAGCATCTCTGGACTGCAGAGACACTCAGAAACCAGTATGATTTGTTATAACCTTAGGCCCTCAGTCTCTCCCAGTGTGAAATTTTCTCAAAGGATCAAAAACAAAAGTTTTTAAAATATTTGACCTTAACTTTTCCACTTTTCTGAGGATGATTCTAAGACAAAAATAGGTAGAATTCGCAGGGTCACTGCAGACTTCCAAACAGGTAAGATATAGCACACAATTACTCCTCATCATAAAGGGCACTGAAAAGATAAACACAAATTTATTCACACTAGTATTTAAAGAGTGCTGCAGAAAAGAGAAGGAAAAGCATAATGCTATAGTGTAAAAAAATCATCTCAAATGCTATGTATATCTAGATTCTGTTTTGTCTGCAACAGTCTGAAGCTTGCAATTCATCAACTAAGTGCTTAACCCACACTCTCTACAAGTTCCTGACTTCATCTGAGGGAAAAAATGGACTACATGAATCATAGTTCCTATTGTTGAAGAGCTAAAATTAAGATTTGTGAAAATCAAAAACTCTCCTAGCTTTGGCGTCTATTTAGTCATTTACCCATCAACAAAACATTTTTAAGCTTCAAAGACTACCTTTTGCACAGTAGGACATGAAACAGTAATAACAATGGAGCTCAGTTCCCCCTTTTTGTACTTGCTTTTCATATTTTCCCCTAGTATTTCAAATTTATGATTTTGCAACTGATTTTATATCTGATTATTGCTGTTCATCTTGGCTAGATATCAATGGCTGCTGATACCTAAGGCTGATATTCTTATCCTCAAAGCCAAACTGAGCCAAATGCATGACTCACAAAGTTCCATCTAACAGTCTCTCTCTCTTCAGAAAACCCAGTCTTAAAATGAGATGAATCAAAATGAGAAGACTCAGACTGAAACATACAAACAGCCTTAAATAACTGAAAATACACCATGAGCTTGGAAAAGTGCAAAGCATTTAATTTTTAAGATCACTTTCATGGTTCCACTGGAACCATATGGAGCTTACATTTCCTTATATTCTACACCTACACTATCCTACATTGTAATTCACATGAGAATATAGTGGCTTAATACATGCACATTATGTTCAAAACATAATAGAACATATTAGCTCTACAGAATGGTATTTTTTTCCTGAGCTTACACAATTATGACTGACAGCAAAGGTCATTGAAATGTATTTAATCATCCTTCTATTTAATTTGCAGTTTCCCCCTCAGGCAGTAATTTGTTTTTTACAATTAAAATTCAGATTTACTAATAACTCTCAAGAAAACAAGACTGTTGGTGAAGCATAGAATTTTTGTCTCAATTTTCAGAATTGCAGTCACATCACAATCTTTCTATTTCAGTGTATTTCAAATTCTCAGCAGCTATAGAAATTAGACTGCCTTATCTGGGATGTTATAATAAATGTCAATAATTCATCTAATACCAGATGCTTGGTCTCTGAATAGATGTAAAGGAAGGACCAAGAAGCTGGAGAAAAGATTTACTGCCTCTAATATCTCATCTCTCCAGTCAAGTTGCTGTACAGAAACTAGAATTCATTGAAAATGCAGCCTCACCTATAAATCTTGATCCTTTAATACTTTTTAATCATCTTAGGAGTGACACTATCACTGTTTGATTCATTGGCCAGGGTGCTCAGACTGTAAGAACATGACTCATGCCACTCCTAGGGCAAGCCCACAATGCTTATCAACCAGAGTTCCCATTGCAGTGACCCTACAAGGCTGTCAAATGCATAATACTCATTTTTGGGGATGATGAGATGTGATCTTGTTATTCCTGTGTACACAGTATATTCAACTATAGTTTCGAAAGTCATGTCCCCAACAACTTTTGCATTGTATAAGGATTCTTTTCATTGCATTGATATATTCTGTCCTATATAGCTTAGATTTTGCAAGGCATAAATTAATGTATTATGTTCAAATATATTTGTGGTTTTTATATTAACATTAAAAAGGTTTATCAAGGCAGATTTAAAATTGGGCTTTGAAAATGAAACTTTTTGGTTCTCCAGTGCTGGGGTTTGTTATGTTTTGTTGGATTTTTTTTGTAAAACAAATACTGAATCTTTTAAAACTACTGAAATTGTTTTCAGGGCTGTATTTTTCTTTTTAAACAAAGAATAAAAATATGTGGAAACTCTTGGTCTGGGTGCAGATTCTCTGATACAGATGTTATTTCATGTAATGTCATGTTACTATGGCTTCCTTTTTTTTTTTTTTCCTGATTAAAAATATCAGAGCTGGAGCTGGGCGGGAATTGTCCTACACAAAGTACATCACTGAGAAAATATCTTTAATTAAAAACAATGCTAAGAATTCATTTCTTAAATGTCTTTTACTAGTCAGGTAGGAGTCAGTCACCGTCTCTACCCTTTATTCTCAATTAGGAGACACAAAGGAAGTCATTCCTCTCCTTCTAACACAGGCCCTTCCAGATGGTAATTCAGCTCACCCCAGTCAGACACACCTCTCTGAGAACATGGCAAACCACCTTCATGAATGGCTGTTTCTCTCCATTGGTCATCAAGGGTAGACAGGATGCCAGCCTCATAGCTCAAGATTTTCTCAAGTTTGTCATAGAAATGGCATCTGAAGTGTTTGCTGAAACACAATGGTTACGGTCAACTTTTCAGGTCCTGCTATTCTCTGCCAGCCAAGGATGACAGATAGCACATTATCTGACCCACGGGCTGCCCAGACTCTCTCTGCAGCATGGAGAGCCAACTTGGAAGAGCCAAGTTTCAGAACCATTACTGAAATTTCCATTTCCCAGGAAGTGATATATATATATATACATATATATGTGTGTGTATGTGTGTGTGTATGTGTATGTATGTATATATATAATTTTTTCTTAAGAGCTTGAGAATATCTGAAGCACCAAGCTTTCCTCTGAATCAGAAATTCTCAACAACTCTAACTGGAATCCCATTTATTTCTGGACTTTGATATTTGAAGATGAGGCATTAAAGAAACACAGCTATTTTAACACCTGCTTTCAATCCAGTTAATAACTTTGCACCTGATACATTCTTTCCCATTAAGTCAAATTTATGCTAATACTGTCCTGATTAGCAAATACTATTTAAAACTGGTTTATGGGATGATTTCTGAATAAGGTAGGTGTCTAGATTTGGTGAATTTCAGTATCAGATGATGAAGCTCACAAACTATCTATAGGTATCTCTGGAAAACAGTGGAATAGCCTGCAGGATGACAAGTGTTGACAATTAGGAAGAGATTTTTGTCATGCTGGGTAAATCTTTGCTTTTACTGAACACAGCACCATCACTAGTATTGAAAACCACAGAACTCCAATGTTAAAGTTACTTTATGGAAAATTCAGTTAGCCTCATGAAACTCACTCAGTTCTGAAGATAAAGGTCTTGAAACACAAGTCATGTACTTTAAACAGTTCCAAAACTGGATTGACTAGACTGTGCACTACAGGGCTTAATGAAAGGTAAAGCAAAGGGCACTGAGCTGACAGGCTCAGCATGACTACCATATCTCTTCTTTTGAAGGAGCAACATCTCTGGTCTCTCTGCACTACATGTCATGGCATGGTGGCATGGCACCTGAACTCATTCTATAGATCATACTGCATCCTAAAAAACATATTTTCTTCATTTTTTCCTGCTCTGGAAAATGCTTTTGGCAATAACTTCACATTTACAACATTCTGTTACTCTTTAGGATCTAGGAAAAGCAGCAAAAGCACAGAAGAGATTCATTTTTATCCTACTTCTATTCATTTGTGCTCTGAGGGAAACACCTAATAATGTAGTTACACCATGCTGTTTTCAAAGCACTATCTATTAAAATATTAATAAACTATTCATCTCATCCCATGGTGAAGCAGGTGATTTCATATTTCTACTGTACTACAGAAGAAAAAGTACTTAGAAGGATAATTTTCAGAGCTGAACACAAGAAGCACATCTTGCGTCAGATAGAAAAGCAACTACTATTTTCTTCTAAAATGGCAATGCTGCTGCTTACCTAACACATGAAAAGCAAGTTCATGTCCTTTTCTCTCTCTACCCACAGCTCTTGTCTTTCTAACAAGCATCCTGTTTCTCACAGTCCTGGGATAACAGCAAGGAGCTGTAGCTCCCTTTCTAGCTGAAGCTGGTTTTCTCTTAAAAAAACCCCCAAAACAAGCAACAACAACAACAACAAAAGCCCATGGTAATTAAAACCACTTTGGGCTAGAAAACAGTTACATGCTTGTAGATTAAGTATTCAGCTAGAAGCATGTTTAGAAGCATGTCATGTTTAAGAAGCCGGGAATATCTTGCTTCAATAGTCCAGTTTCCAGGCTGATGGCAAATATCAGGATACAGTAACATTTGTGTTACACACCTTCTGCTGCAGCGAGTCTTTCTATTTTGGCACTGTAAGGCACCTGGAGCTCAACTTCGCTGTGCCATTCTGTACTTCTGGTTTTAATCCCCAATGCCTGTTCCGAGTAGGATGCTAAACCCTCTATTAGAATTATATATTTATACCATATCCTCATTCTGCAACCTCAAACCCAGTAACTCACTGGCCAGGAGATTCCCAGTGTACAGGCAGACCTTAACTCTCTATTTTAAGGGAGATCTAAACATATTTTCCCATGCTAGATGCTAGTTTAACTACTAATTAACTTGATTTGTAGTATTTTCATTTTTCTCTGTTGCAACTCTTCCACACTTAGGGGATATTTAATTCACCGTTGTCTCTGAGAAAAAGAAAGATACAGAGAATGATTCAGTAATTTAGTGTCTGAGAGGGAAAAGACCTGAATTTCCATCTGCCTCACATAAGCATTTTATAGGCTATATATAGGCTTCAGCTCTTTCCAGAAGGGTTGGATTAGAGGCAAAAAAATGCAGCAAGCTAGAATTTATCTGACAAAAAGGATGTTACTGGTGAGCAGACTCTATAACGGAGTCCTCAGCAGCGCCAAAGGGAGCCGATACAAAATGGAGGGACACATAAAGACGTGGTATTTTGAGGTACAAAATGTAGAGGTGCAGTCTTGGTCCCAGAAAATCAATCCGCGCTGTGCTTTTCTGCAGGTACTTTGGATCCAACTCTGACTTCTCCAGAGCATCTCACCACCTACACAAGAGTGGAAAAGCACCAGTTTCCTCATCGTAAGGTATCTGCTGTCTGTAAAGCTTTATTTCAGATAGGAACACGTACCCTTGGAGAAATTTCAGAGGGCAAGTTCCAGCTGTGGCAGTGCCCAATCAAAAGGCTGCAAGAGGTTTTTTTTCTTCCCCCAGCACTGGCCTGGAGAAGGAGACAAGTGTCCCGAGGATACAAGGTGCCCCAACTTCATGGACGCTGGCAGATACCTTGGCTGTGTGTTTTGGAGTATTTACTATTGGTGGGTTGGTAAATACAATGACAGGGGTGTTCAATCCCACGGACGCCGGCAGATCCCTGGCTGTGTTTTGGGGTATTTACCGTCAGCTGGAGAGCCGGGCTCCAGCGCACCGCGTACCCCCATCCCCTGCCGGGCCGGGCGGGGAGGGGCGGCACGCGCACAGGTGCGGCGGCTCGCGCCGGGCCCCGCCCTTCCTCCGGGCACCCCCTGGAGGGCGGGGTCAAAGCGCCGGCGGATGGATACCTCACCTGCTGTCGCCAGGTGACCCCTTCTCCCCGGGCACCGCTCCGTGCCCTTCTAAAGCCAGGACGGCGATTGCTGCTCTTTGGAAAGCGCCGCGTAGGGGCGACATCGCGGCGCGGCCTGGCCTTAGGGACCCGGCGGACTATTTGTCACTCCGGAATAGGGGACTGTCGTGGCCAGGGTGGGCGTGTGCGCGCGCGCCATCCCGGCAGCGGGCGGGGAGGGAGGCAGGCGGAGGCGTCCGCAAGTAGTTCCGGTTGAGGAAGTCGGCGCTCGCGGCCGCCGGTTCCCGTGGCCGCGCCAGGGCAGGAGCGTTCCCGGCCCCGCTCCGGCCCCGCTCCAGCCGCGCCATGGCCACCCGCTCCTGCCGGGAGAAGGCGCAGAAGCAGAACGAGCAGCACCAGGCCATCCTGGCCAAGCTGCTGCGGGAGGAGGACAACAAGTACTGCGCGGACTGCGAGGCCAAGGGTACGCGGGGCGGGGGCTCGGGGGCTCGGTCCGGGCGCGGCGCTGCCCCGGCGGGTCCCGGCCCGGGGCGGCTGCGGGGCTCGGCTCGGGGCCGCGCCACGTCCGCAGGGGCGGCGGGACCGGCGGGCGGCTCCTCCCGACAGCGGGCTCGGGGGCGGCAGCGGGTCGGGCTCGGGGGCAGCGGCGGGGCGGGCAGGCAGGCAGGCAGCCTGAGCTCTCCGTGTCAGCCGCGTTCCGCTCTGCCCTGGGCTGGGCTGCAGCCCCGCGACCTCCAGCGAGGAGCCCCCGGCCGGGCTTTATGCAATGACTGGCCCAGCCCTTTCCTGAAGTTTCACGGCCGCGTCCGCTTCCTGCGCTGCCAGGTATCGATCCGGAGCGGGCTGTGGCCTTCGGGAAGGGACTGGCCGATGCCAGGGGTAGGTGCCAGATGAGTTGAACATCGAGTGTCCAACACAATATGCCCTGCCATGCTGACTCAGTCAGAATGCCAGGCTCTGTGAATCTGGATGTCTGAGTCCGGTTAAATATGTCACAGATGTGGTTTTGGTGATGAATGGAATTTTAAAGATTATATCACTTACAAATCTTACAGTGCTTTAGTCTAATTTTTTTTTTTTTCCTGCACGAAAGTAGACATATATTTGCGTTTCTATTTACCTTGGATTCTGTGGCTTTCAAATGGAAAACTGTAGCACATCCTTCTTTCATCTAGACTCAATTTATTAAGATCTTACTCTAGTTAAGGTGGCTGCACAGTAAGTTATTAAGTGTAATGCTTCCTGAATAATAATTGGGAGTTCACACTGTATGATTAATGCCAGAGCTGCCTTGTTCAGTCCTTCACGTAAAGTGCAGGTGAAGTGTGAGTGAGCTTCATTTGAGTAACCAGAAATGGTGCTGTTTGTAAATTCCCCCATCTGTATGTGCTTTTTTTTTCACTATG
Source organism: Parus major (assembly GCF_001522545.3). NCBI lineage: Eukaryota > Metazoa > Chordata > Aves > Passeriformes > Paridae > Parus > Parus major. The sequence goes on along the minus strand of NC_031770.1, from coordinate 84,255,751 downwards.
CACACAAGTCATGCTGTGCACAATCAGAAGGGAGGCTGTATTGTCCTAGTATAAACTCTTAGAAGTAGATGATAGGGATTACACCAAAGATAATGGGTCTTTATATTTTGTAAATAACTCTGCCTAACCATTTCCTAACACAGCTCCTCTTGCCCCCTGACAGCTGGTTACCATGTAAATGACTCTTCGTAACCAGTGACTTTCTGGAAAAAGCACGTTTGTATGTTTTATGTATTATTGGCACTTTGTATGTCCATGCTGAATGCTGCTTGGTATTGCTTGCTGGTGGAATTCCATATGTAAGTTGTTCTATAGCATAGGCCTGAGGGCTGTGCTGCTTAAGATTAGAGTCCAGAATTCTCCCATTACTTGTCTGAGTTTTCTCTTTCTATATCTCACTTAGTCAAAATGTTTGTAAGTCCCTGTAGTCCTCAGTGCTCGGTATCTTTTGCCCTTTCAGTTCAGCAGTGCTGACACTTTCAGTTTCCTTTTTCTTATATTTGTGTTAATGAATGTTTTTATTCACTGTTCTTTTCTTTGGTGCTTTCTTTTGTAAGATCAAGCTTTGGTGTATCTTGAATTTGGGGTTTTTTTTCTGTTCAGTTTCTAGAGGACCTCCCAATATCTTGACCAGGCTGTCTTCTGCTAGTACACACTAATTCATTTTTCCAATTTCTAATACTTAGGTACCTACTAAAATCTGATGGCATTTTTGAATGTTTCTTGCTTTTCTCTTTTGCTCAACTTCTGCTTTGCTGTCTCTCTGTATGCCAGAAGCATGGCTTGCTTTCACCCTGTCCCCAGGAAAGCTGGCATGAAAATACAGGGTGATGCAATGTGAGGGACTTGTGGTTTGGTGGTTTCTATTTATTCTGTTCTTCCCTTCAAGTTTAATTTGCATTTGCTTCATCCTGTTGCAGCAATTTTTATTTTAAATTTTGTATCATATTAGCTTTGTAGTGCTATCTGACTTTGCCTGTACTGTGTATGTTTGGGTATTTTTTATAGTTGGAAGAAAGAGTGTGGAATGATCAACGTGCTTTAGTTGCAGCTTTTCTAAAGGCACTTGACTGAGATGTGGCCATATATACACTGTTTGTGAGATTTCTTTCTTGAAGTTTAGGAACTTTCCTTCTGGGAAGGAGGGTTGCGTGAACAATGTTGAGATGCCTCCAATATACCCTGAAGTCTGGATTTCTGTGTACTTCCAGAAGACAGCTCAGAAAAAAGGAAACATTATCAGTTGTTAAGTTGAAAAGCAAGCTTGTTATGAGCATGTAATGCCACTCTTGAACTCTTGCTTATTATATTAGTCATTGTTGAAACTTATTTACCAAAAGAGATGAAAAAGCTGCAGCCAGCTGTTTTTTCCTAATGTGTTTCATGTTTAATCCATGGTGTTTGAGTGCTCATGACTTGCTGCTGTCTGGCAAAGCTGTAGTTTTGCTAGTCCTGGAATGCAGAGCTGTCTGAGGCAGCAGCTATTAACCTCTGTTAGCTAACCAGAGCCTGCCAGCTGTCTGGCATTCCCCAGCCTGTGAGGTCTCTTTCACCTCCTGCAGCACTAACAGCATCCCTTTCATCTCTGCTCTTGTTCCTTAACTAGTCTGAAGCTCTCTATGGTCAGTTCACTGGAGAGCCTCTTCATCCTGAATTCTGCAGAAATTAACACTTGCCAAAAATGTCAAAAAAAGCCATTTGTCATTAACATGACCAAATGTTTAGTATTTCTCTGGTCAGTCCTAGTTCAGCATGTTTTTAGTTTTCTTAATGTAACGTATTCCTTTTTTCTTTGAAATGTTGTCCATTCTAGTTTCTGTTACTTTCCTCTCTTGTGTGAGCTTTGCTCCTTTGTCTGTCCTTCTCCATTCTGTTGCTCAGTAGGACCCTCCAAGTTCTGTGTTTTATTTCTCTTTCTGTTCACTTAATTGTGGGATAACATCTTCATGATTGACTGTAGTTGTTTTAACTCAGTTGTAGTTGTCTTTGATCTTATTCTGGCAGTACTTAAAAACATTGTTTTCAGTATGGTCATTCAGATAGCTGTCAGTTCAGTATAGGCACTTAATTGAAAGTAGTTCCTTTTTCTCATCCTAGATATTATAGTATCTCTTAAACATGAAGTATTATTTTTACCCTAGCTTCTTTTCAGATAGTCACATCCAAAGATTGTGGAAATCTTGCAGATTATACTTACATATCTGTTTTAACTGCTATTCTTTGAGGCTCTGGGAATTCTTAAGTATCTAGATATAATTTAAAATCATATAAATATCCTTTTGACCCTAAAAAAATGTAATGTGGTCCTATTAGCATATTTACCACTCATTACTTTCATTGCAGCTACTGTTGAACTCTTCCTTCATATCAATAAGGCTTTTTTGCTGGCTTTTATTTCTTGCTTCAAAAAGGTGATACAGGATCTTACTACCATCCCATCATTTCTAAGTTACTGAGTTAGTTTTCCTTGCCCAGGTATAGGGCTGCCATATGCATTGCCTGCAAAGAAGTTTGAAGCATGCACCTTTCCAGTATTTATTACATGCTTGCTTTGTGTAAGAATTACAAAAGCTATTTCTTGGTCACCCTCAAAATAATCTTTCTGTCATTAGCAGTGGTCTTGTATCAAGAACAAATCCATCCTTTGATTTGTGGTCTGCTTCTTCAAGTGTGAATGGTATACAGATACATTGGATGGCTTTGTAAGGTGAAGAATACAGCTGAGGACAAATCTGCCAGAGCAGCATTAAGTAATAATTAGGATTGCTGACCCTGACAACAGTTTCTGTTAGTGATTTTTATTCTGTATTTGCCTTTTGCCTGTTTAAATAGCTGCTATGAATCTGACTGTTGCTGCTAAAATGTATTGGAAACTACCTGTTGTAGGGCCATACGGTAGTTGCCATATGTCACCTTCAAATTGTAGATCTTGCAGCTGTCAGACTAGATGATACTTCTGTGGGGAAGAAGCCTAAAAATTAAAGGTTCTGGAACTGTCTTTGCAATCACTGAGACTTTTGAAAGAGTGAGGAGGTTGGAGTGACATTTGACAAGGCAGTTCCTGTCTGTGTACTGTCTGTTCTTTACATCCCTATCTGAACAGCTCCCTGCATAAGGCAATAGATGTCTTCCCAGTGTTGCATTACTGGGAAGAAGTTACGCTACTGTTTCTGATACTTGTAGGAAATAGAAATGAGGTGTGCTGACAATAGCTTAAGCCACCCCGAGGTCTTGAAAGAGAGGCAACTGAGGTGCCTTTGTGATCCTTTTGTTTAGATAACTAAGTAAAGCTGGCGGGAATAGGAAGGATATAGGAGAAGCTGTATCAGGTATGTAGACTATGCTGAAAGCTATCATGAAGCATTTGAATTTTTCTTTTCATTGTAGAGGGAGGGTAATACATTTTTTTAAATTGTTGTTTCAATGCTGATATTTGAATCCCTTAGGCAGTAACGTATCTTGGAAATCTGTCAAACGAGGCCAAAATAAAAAAAAAAATACAAACTGTTAACATCAGTCAAGGACCCTTTGACTATAGGGGCTATAATTTGCTATTTCTGTGTAGTTAGTACCTACTTATAATGTGCTAGAAGTCTTCTAGACTTGTGTTCTTATTGCTTGGCAGCAAGGCTTGTCTTTTTAGGATGCTGATATTAAATACTGAATCACTGAATACTGAAGTACTTAGAAGTTCAAGTGTGTGATGAAGCACAAAAGGAGATTTGTTTCAAACATCATTAGGAACAGTAATCATAGTCTTATGCTCCCCATTTACAGACAGTCACACTAGACCAAGACTGATGGCCTTCACTTTACAGGCTTGCTTTCTTGGACCTTGCTTAGAAGTCCTTTGATTCTGCTGAATATCTTGTCCCCTTCTAAGAAAAAACAATATGAATGTTCTGTCATACCTTTTCTGTCTGTTGTGCTTGTATTTGGATACTGCCTTTCATACCAATTCATTGACTACTGAAATCTATAAATTCATCTCCCTATCAAGAAGGCAATTACCTGAGCTGTAAATCAACTGCTTTAGACTTTTTTCAACTGTAATCAAATTAAAATAGCATAATTGGAAACTTGCAGACCTTAGTGTAAACAATTGCAGATGTTTTGGGCCTTCAGAAAAGCTGAATAAATTTTTGTATCAGAGAAAGTGTTCTGGGTTTGTGGTTTTTTTTGTTTTTGTTTTTTAATGTTTACTTACTTTGTGCCAGATAGTGCATAAAGCCTGTTTAAATGATCTCTTACCAAAATCCTAGTACAAAGATGCACATTGACACTGTTGCTTGTTCAACCAGATTAAAATGGGTTTAATTTGGTTATAATATTAATGAAAATACTTTTCAGTATTTATTGATGTACTATACAGTCATTGAATATTTTTATGTGACCGAAGACTTAACCTTCTCTCTTGAGAGTGGCAGGTATAGGCACTTGGGAGCATGGAGAAAGACTGGACAGGGGAGATTGTGGTACCAGCATTTGTGTAGCTAAAATTTAACTTCCCCAACAACTAACCAGTCACAAACATGGTGTCTCTTAGCAGTGAGGGATGGGAAAAAAATGGTTTAAGTGGATAAACTAGCTATGGAAAGAAATCTGGAATATTCTAGATATGTTTACAGCTGTTCAGACTCTTTTGTGTGGACATTCAAGTCTTGCATATGATCTCTTCTATGGCTGGGAGACCAACTTAAATATTTGTGTATGATCATCACTTCTTGTGAAGCTGCTTTGCTGTTTACTTGTTTGATGTCTGGTCTTTTAACTGTCTTAATCTTTCCTGTACGCTTTAATAGATAGTGTACTTCTTTCTCAAGCAGATGGGTTACTCTTACAGCTCGCTGCCCTCAGCCTGTACAAGGCATCAGCTTTTGCCTCAGTGTCAGTGTAAGAAAGCAAGCTTTGTGACAGCTCATTGACAGAGCTCACACTAGGGCAAGGCACTGGCTGCTGTACCTCCTCAGGTGATCTTTCCTGTCTTCCTCCTAAGGTGGAGAAACCCCTGAGAGGACACAAGGGGGAATAGAACACAGTTGGATTATGCTGGAGGTCAGTTTCACATGTCATCTCTGTTGCAACTTCTAGCCCTATATTGAAGTTCAGACAAAGTAAGAGTTTCCTAGTAGCTGTTTGTGCTGTATGCATATTCTGTACCAGTTGTTGCAAATATCAGATGTTACTGCAGGTCGCTCAGATCAAGAAATTCCTTGTATTTCTTTGTGTGTTTCTGTTGCAGGGTTCATGCTGCTTCTGCGAGATAAGCTTGGTAAAAGTCACGTGAGTGTAACAGACTGGAATATGAATTGACAGATACAACTGGAGGTGTCTGGCTGTCCAGTGAGGCTTTGCAATATCCTTCCATAAGGAATAATGAAAGCAAAGCATTTTGATTCAGGGTTGTTCTTACTTAAGCTTAGCAAATGGAATGATATATCTTGAACTCTAATAATAGTAAGGAACTTTATCACTAGAAGTCCTAGTTATAATCTGATACCTAGCTAGTAGTTTTCTGGCCTTTTTGTCAAAGATAGTGCCTTCAGAAACCCTTAGGGACCAGAAACTCACTTCAGTCTCTCTTGGGGCTGTATAACCAGGATATTTTTTCCTATTTTCCTGCTACTAAATAAAACTACTTCAATGCTCTCATTCGGTGTGCTCTTACCTGTTACTGACCCTGGTTGGATGAGACTGAAACTTAGTAATTGAGTGACATGTGGCCATATATACATATATAGTAGGAATTAGTTGCTGTTGCAGCCCTGAGAAGGATAATTGTCTCCCCCAAGAAAAGAGCCCTTAAGATACCTCAGTTGGTAGGAAAAAAGTATGGCAGCCTTATCTTAGGCCTTCTGAATGGGTGTTGTGGTGTTGAGTGACACTAGTGGGCCTTGTAAGGAAGGAGGTTGTTTCTATCTCCTGACTCTTACAGTGCAGAAAAATGTTTTCAAATAAGTCACAGGAAATATGTTTAGCTTGTAATAGAACAGGGTTATTTGCAAAATTGAAGGCTTTTTACCCAAGTGGATACAATCTCTACTCTTCAAGACTTAAATGAGCTCAACTGGATGAGATCCAAAGCAGCATGATATAACTGAACTTTGCTTTGACAAGAGGCTGGACTAGGTGACTTCCAAAGTTCCCTTTCAACCTCATTATTTCTGTTACTGCTAATAGAAGTATTTGTGGGACTTGTTCTTTATATTTTTATTATGTTGCATATCTGTTATTATGTTACATTCTCTGAGGTATATTATACAGATGCAGAAATCCTTACATGCTTAGTTAGCAATGTTCAGAAGTTACTGGCAGTCTAAGCTGTTTCTGTTGTGTGGGCCATAACAATGGGACAGTTCCTGAAGAGTGATTATTGCTATTGATGAGACCGTGCTCTTGGCTTTTTAAAGTGCAAAACACCCCAGTTCTTTTGGTCAGGGAGCATACAGAGGTGTGTGGAAGCTGCAGTTCTGGCACTCTTCAGTGACATGAAAAAGCTGCTGCTGCTACAGGATGCTGTTTATACCACTTGGTCTTTGTTTTATTCCTGAATTTCCTTTCGCAGAATGGAAAGATTCTGTCTTCTGTCTGGTTTGAATGGTATAAAGAGGAAAGAGCAACTGTGCTGCAGCCTTAAGAGGTCCTTGTACATGATACAGAGGAAGCAATTAGATATGTCTATGTGATAAGACTTCTAGGGAGGTACCCTTTCCTGGAAAGGTGACTCCCTCTTTAATGCGTGCATCCTATAGGATTTAAGAGAGTCAATTATCAGACATTACTCAGGGAGTAGTCAGCAGTTGATTTAGCTCAGGTGTCACATTGTCTTAGACTGGCTCCATAAGGTTCATTTGAGCATGATTCAGCTTTACTTTAGGAACTCTGGTGCTTCACAGTGTCTCTTGTGGCCACAGTTAAATTCTCCAAGACATAATGACTTTGCCTTGTGAGCAAGTAAAGTTGTTTGATGATATCTTATTTTCATGTTGAGGTGGTTCTAAAGAGTTAGGCTGTTGAACCCATAACATAGTTAAATCCATCTGCGCTGTACTGTTAGCAAGTTGTTTTCAGATATTATGGCAGAGTAAAATAAGTTAGGACTGAGCTATGTTTTTTATTGGCATTGGGATAGCTCAGCTGGAGGACTGCAGTGGGTAAGTGTAGGTGCTTAGGAAGGGCAGGCTGGTATGATGGTAAAGGGGAGTTGCCATTTGCTGTGAGAGCAGTGGGGCTGCTTTACCTGGAGATGGGTGAGCCAGCTGAGAGCTTATGGGTCAGGCATGGTGATGAGGATTTCCTCAGGCAACTCAAGCCTAATATTCACAGGCTTTCTTGCTTTTAGGGTACTTGGACAACCCTTATTATTTTCTAGGGGGAAAGCACAGCGGGGAATAAGTAATCAAGGAAGCTTCTGGCATGCATGGATGCCCACATCTCATTACAAGTGGTTGAGGGCCTGTTTCTTGCAAACAAGAATTGATGGGTTGAGGACGTAAAGCTTAGGGGTAGTCTTGGCTATAGTGGTCATGAGGTAGAAGAGTTCAGGATCTGGAGACAGCAAAGCAGGATTACAACCATAATCTTCACAAAGGAAAATTTTCTTCTGTTCAAGGATCTTGGAAGAGTTGTTTGGTAAATGGTTCTGAGCACAGAGAGCCAGGAAAGCTGGTTGACTACTTCTTTAAGCTCTAGTGTGACATATTGCAATTAATAGGAAATGGTATAGAGGCACCTAGGGTCCTGCTTGAATGAATGAGGAGCTTCTGAAAAAGCTCAGACACAAAAAAGAAGCATGTAACAGGTGGAAACAGAAACTTGGGGCCCAGGGAGAGCCTGGAGACATCATCCAAGCATGCATATGTGTCCAGGTCAGAAAGCCAATATCTATATGGAATTTAATCTTAAAAGGTATGTATGAATGGCAACAAGGGAGGCATTTACAGCTAATTGGCAGAAAAAAGAATTGAGAAAATGTAGGCCTGCTGCTGAATGGGCAGGGGAGCTGCTCATAAGAGATGTGGAAACAACTGAGATATTCAATATCTTCTTCATTTTGTTCTTTACTAGTAAGATTTGCTTTCAACAATTCTAGGCAAGGAAAGTATACTCTCAGTTAGTAGAGAAGAATCATATTTGGGAATGCTTGTAGACACTGGCTGTACACAAGTCTGTGTAATAGAATGCAGCCAGGAGTGGGATGGGGTAGCCAAGGTAATTTTGTGGTGACTCTCATTAACTAAGGTCATGGTGACTAGGGGGGTGGGTTTTGGGGGCTGGACTCAAGCAGATGTCCTTACTGTCCCTGAAGAGGGCAAGAGGGAACATCCAGGGAACCACAAGCCAGTCAACTTGACCTCTGTTCCTGGAAAAGTGACAAACTGAATACTTCTGAAAACACATGAAGAAAAATGATGGGCAATAGTTATCAATTAATCAAGGGGCTGTAATGTGTGACCAACCTGATTACAGCCTTCCACACCGAACCAAGCTAAATGACCAGCTTGGTGGATGAGAACAAAGGCTTTTGGAAAATGTCTTGTAGCTTCTTCTTTGTTATCTTGATGGAATGCTTTGTGGATGAAGACACAGTGAGGTGGATTGAAAATAGCTTAGAGGCTAAAATGCCAGGCTCAAGGTGGTGATGAACATCCTAAAGTTGAGTGGGAGGCCAGTTCCTTTTGGTGTAGCTCAGGGGTTGTTATTGAGGCCAGCACTGTTTAACATCTTCATTAATAACCTGTGTGACAAGATGGACCCCTCCCTTGGCAAACTTGATGGGATGCAAAACTGGGAGGAGTGGTTGATAAACCAGATGGATGTGCTGCTTCTCGGGAGCAGGCAAGTGATTAAGTGGAAGAAATGAGCCAACAGGAATGTTATGAAGTTCAACAAAGGGAAATGCAAAGCTCTGTCCCTAGGGAGGGGGTGTTGGCAGTGCAGAATAGATGCTGTGGATCAAAAATTGGTCATGAATCAGTAATGTACCCTTGCCACAAAGAAGGCAAACAACATCTTGGACTGAATTTCCAGAAGAGAGTGGTCAGTGTCTGGGGGCAGGGGATCCTTTGCTCAGCGTTGGTGAGACTGCATCTGTAGTGCTGTCTTCTTCTGGGCTCCACAAAGAAACAGAGACAGACAGGAGCAAGTCTAGCAAAGTGGCATGAAGGGGAAGGTCAGTGTGCCTTACAGTCAAGTAGAGACTGAGAGCACTGAGGTTGTTTAACCTGGAAGAGAGAAGGCTGCTGGGGGTTCTTGTGCATGTATATAATAAATACCTGGTGACAGAAAGTAAAGATGATGGAGGCAGACTTGTCTGTGATATCTAGTGACAGGACCAAAAGGCAGTGAATGCAAAGGGAAACACAGGAAATTCCACTGACAGATAAGATTTTATTATTATTTTTACTCCAGAAAAGGCTGAGTAGGATCAGGTTACCTGGAGAGGCTGTGGAGCATGCAGTGTGGAAGCACCAAAAATCTGTCTGGGAACAGCCCTACGCAACCTGCTGTGTGTGCTTCGAGCGCCAAGGCTTCGACTAGCTGATCTTTAAGGCCCCTTCTAGTCTCTGCTACTTCAGATCCATTTCAGTTGTTTTATCACTTACAAGCTGATATGGAGTCCCATTGCAGATACCGTGTAATTTGTTTCCTCTTTACCCCATTGTGCAAGTATCAGTCTGTGTCAATTCAAAGTAGATTCTTCGTTTAAAGTTGAAGTCTTTTATGAGAAAGTGATTAAACAGTAAAATCACAGAGCTTTGCATTTTCAATAAATACAGAAATCTAGCTGTCATTTGTACATCCAGAGACAGAAAGGACCAAATCTAGTGTTTGAAGCAGGTGGAAATTGAGATGCTATGGTAAAAGGGTTACTCATCTGCTTAAAAAAGGTTACTCCATATATATATATATTTATGGAACAAAAGGGTTCTGTCAAGTGTTTGGTCTTAACTGAGAGTTTAAAAAATGCAGCTTGATCTGAGATCTCATGCTTAAGAGTCTCACAGTTTTGAGAGCACATTTGTAGAATTGATAACTTCTCAAGAAACCTTAATCCCACTTTGAGCTCATACTCACAAATTAGTATTCCAGACTGAATGCAGATGACTGCTTTGGTTTTGTATTCCATTACTCTTCTGGCATCTGAAGAAAATGATATTTTGAGGAAAAATACTGTACAGCCACCGTTTATTTTCTACACAAAGTACAGAAGATCACTTTGGAAAAATAACTTGCACAAAAAACACTCCTAACTTTCTCTCCATTTTTTTGAAATGCAAATCTAGTTAAATTAGCTGTGAAGAACACTACTTAAAAGTTAATTTGTTTTTTCCTTTCTCAGTCACATTTAGCTGATATAATGATGTTTGAGTATTGATGATTGTCTGTCATGCTGGAATGTTTAACTATGTTAGTTTGAATTACATTTAATTTAGTATCATCACACAGGAGGCCAACATAATTTTACGAAGCAAGTAGGTGATTTTAGAAAAATGCGAAGCACATTTAAGCCTTGAATGTGTGGCATGATGCATTTGAATTGGATATAAATAAGTTACTTTGTGATTTTAAAAAGACAAAATTTTCAAATACTGGACTGAGTTTTTCCTCAAAGAGATGATGAAATATACCTTAGAGCTGTTCAGAACAACTGAACAAAGCCCTAAGCAGCATAATATAATTAGATCTGATTGAAACATCAAGTTAATCTAAGGGACCTCAGGAAGTCCATTTATGCCTAGATTATAGGTATAAACATATTTTTTGTTCACTGACTGAGGAAATACAAAGTTGTTTAACACCTACTCTTTAAAAGATACATCTCACAGAGCATAGATACCTTCTGTTGAGTGTATTGGCCCAAACCCAGCTTCAGGCAGGGGTGTTGAAGCACTCCAAGGTGTGATCCATTTTTTGAGACTTCGGCTGAGTGCTGTGCTGGGGTGTAGCTACCTTGGTGTGCAGCTCCTGGGCATTTGTGGGAAGGACTTGTGTCTATGACACTGGAGCTTCAAGTGGCGAAAAGGCATTATTCTGCCTGTTCTCTTCAGCCTGTTCTTTTCCTCTGCTCTTCTGTTAATTCAGTACCGTGAGCTCCACTGAAAGTTCTGCTCTGAAGATCGGTAATATCATTACAGTAAACTCAGGGGTCAAGACTAGAGTTGCGTTTGTGAGGTAGGCCATTCCTATGCCTGAGAACTGTGGTATATTAGTATTTGAGGGTGGGCCAATAGGCTCTTTGTAGGTAAGAGAGATGAATGGTACAGCTTAAAACTTTACTTGATCTGATCTGCATAACCTGAAGAGGAAGTGAGACAGTATGTACAGGAGGAATGTAGAGTAACGTCTGCAGTGAATGTGGATTTTGTGGATGTGGATGGCAGAGAGAGTGAGTGAGAAAACTCATGGGTTGCGATAAAGACAGGTAAAACAAAAGCTGTGCCCACAAGCAAAGCAAAATACAGAATTAATTCACTACTTAGCATCAGCAGGTGGGTGTTCAGCCTTCTCCAGGAAAGCAGGGTTCCATCACATGTAACAGTTGTGTAGTTACTCCAAATATCTCTCCTTTCTCCTTTTTACTCCAGCTTTTATTGCTGAGCACAGTGATGATGTGATGTCCCTATGGTCAGATGGGGTCAGATGTCTCAGCTATGTCCCCTTCTGGCCTCTTGCCCACCCCCAGCCTCTTCACTGGCAGGACAGTCTGAAGAGCAGAAAGGGCTTCAATGTTACGCAAGCACTGCTCAGCAGTAGCTAAAACATTGGTGTGTTATTGACACTGTTTTGGTCACAGATTCAGAACACACCACCACAGAGCTTTCTATGGACAAATTAACTCCATCCCCACACAAACAAATGTAGCAGAGAGGATTGGTAAAAGAAACAATCTGGCTGGTCATTATAGATGATTTCAGTGTATTTCTACTCTCTAGAACCTGAAATTTGGCACTTAACTTTGCCTGCTCACAGCTTGAACAGGAGCACTTTTCACTCAGTATAAACTGACTGGGTGGCCAGGCCCAGAGAGTGGTGAATGGAGTCACTTCCATCTGATCACTAGTGGGGTTCCTCAGGGCTCAGTCTTTGGTCCAGTCATGTTTAATATCTCTATCAATGATCTGGAAGAGTGGATTGAGTGCACCTGCAGTCAGTTTACAGATGATACTACATTGGGTGTGACTGTTGATTTGCTGGAAGGAGGCAGGGAAGGCTCCACAGAGGGATCTCAACAGGCTTTATTGATGGGCTGAGGTCAGTTTTACCAGGTTCAGCAAGGCTAAGAGCTGGGTCCTGCCCTTGGGTCACAGTGCCCTGCAGCGCTACAGGCTGGGGCAGAGCAGTTGGAAAGTTGCCTGGTGGAAGAGGACCTGGGTCTGCTGGTTGACAGCAGCTGGACATGAGCCAGTGTGTGCCCGGGTGGCCAAGAAGACCAATGGTGTCCTGTCCTGTGTCAGCAGCAGTGTGGCCAGCAGGACCAGGGTGGTGATTGTCCTTCTTGGCATGGCACTGGTGGGGCTGCACCTCAAACCCTGTGTCCAGTTCTGGGGCCCTCACTACAAGAAGGACACTGAGTTGCTGGAGTGAGTCTAGAGAAGGGCAGCAGAGCTGGTAAAGGGTCTGGAATGCAAATCCTGTGAGGAGCAGCTGAGAGAGCCGGGGGTTGTTCAGCCTGGTGAGGAGGAGGCTCAGGGGAGCCCTAATCACTCTCTACAGCTCCCAGAAAGGTGACAGCCAGGTGGAGGTTGGCCCTTTCTCCCACACAGCCAATGACAGGACAGAAGGAAATAGCCTCAAATTGTGCCAGGGAAGGTATAGATTAGATATTGGGGAAAATTTCTTCACTGAAAAGTTGGTCAGGCATTGGAACAGTGCGGAGTCATCCCTGGAGGTATTAAAGAACAGATAGACGTGGTACTTGGCCATGTTTGGTTAATGGTGGAACTTTAAGATCTCTTTTCCAGCCTTAAAGACTGATTCTATGGCTCTTAAATAAAGAAGCTTGAATCTCTGGTTTCTCTGCATCTTTTTTAAAATTTTGGTTCTTGTTGGAGGGGTTATGGGGGTGCATTTACCTTCCTTGTTAAGTATGAGAAAGCGCATCTCTGAAGTCACTGAGGACTGCACAGAGTTTGTACAGCTTGTGGCGTGTTTACTTAAGGATCTCTTCAGTTACATTTGAGGAAAAATGGTAAAGGGAAGCTGATTCATGCAATTGTTAGGTAATGTCTCTGGTAGATAAAGGTTCATTTTTGTTTATGGCAAACAGCCTACATTATAGGGCTGTCTTGCAAACAAATCTTATCTCTGAGGTTTTTGTCATAGTTAAAGGAAGAACTTAATTTAATGACTGAAGGGTCTTTTTGAAGCAGGTGTTTATATAATCTTTATCCTTTGCCTGGATATGCAAAGGGGTTGTTACATCCTAACAGAGTAGTGTAGATTTATTCATTTATTTTACTTTTCAGTCATGCTTTTACTTAATGCTTAGCTATCAGCTTATGATAACATTTTGTAAGAGTTCAGTTACCCATTTTCCTTTTATTTCTGTATATAAAAGGAATATAAATTGTAAACTTAAAACATTCAGTTTTTTAGCATTTCCTTGCTGACAAGGGAAAAATTGCATTTAAGACCTGCTCCAGAAGCTTCCTTCTAATACTGTAATATGCTACATAACCTTGTCTTTTTTAGAAAGTACCAAATGCTGCTAACAGGAGATGACAGCTTGCACACCTTATAATTGCAGCGTGAACTCTGGCACAAGCAGTCTTCATGAGTGAACAGGCAGTATAAAATTGGAGCACTACCCCTTGGCCAAATTGAAATTTTATTTCTGAAGCTGTTAGGTTATTCAATGTACCAGGGTTTGCACCCCTGTCATCTCTGATACTTGGGGCACTGACTTTACTTTCCAAAGGGTGCTGTAGCACCCACAGGGCTAGTAAGGAGGGCTGGGGCTGTGTCCTGTGTACTCTGCTTGTGTTCTCCCTGTACAGTCACAGACACGTGCTCAGGCTATCCAGGAGTGGCTGCCAGCCAAGGGTCGGGAGCTGAGCTCTTGACAGTTCAGAAGTTATTTATGATTCTGCTTACCTGGGTGGTGTGAGGATGGCTGAAATCTGAAGTGAAGTACTTCAAGTCAGGAATGCAAACTCTGGGAGATGGTTTTAAAGGAAATTTCCTTGCAAAACACTGAGTTAAACTGATATTTTCATTAAAAACAAGTGTTTTATTTATTATATAAGAGGTAGGTGTTCTTTTTAAATGCTGTCATCTCATTTCTAAGATAAATAGGAGGTCTTGGTGATGTTTTGGTGAACAAATTACAAAAAAAGTCATGATCTCCTTTTTCTTGTAATTTACATGAGGAGGGATGAATGATGTATGTGTGTATATAACTTCATGGCGAACTCTAAATATTGCATTTTATTTCACAACTTAGCTTTTATGTCCTATGATCACCTAATATTTGATAAAATTACTTTATTTTGGAAAAGGAAGCTTATTGTCTCACAGTCAAAAAGAGTTTTAATAGCTGACTATTTATTAATAAGGCAAAACTAATTATTTCACTTTGTCACCTTACAAGATTGCTTGCGCCAAATGGCTGTTAGACAAGAAAAAGACCTGTTCATTTCAAGAATAAACAGACATTACCTGTGTATCTCTGATAGCTAATGTAACCAACCAATCCTCTGACTTACAAACTGCACTTTCATATTCCACACTTAATTTTCTGTATAAGGCTTTTGCTGTTTGAAATTATTTGGATGTGCTCCAGAATTAAAATTGTTATGAAGCCAGCCACTTGATTTTGTGGCTTAAACATAGAATTGAAGGTACATTCATTTCACTGTACTACTTTTCAAGTTGAGGCTTGACAACCTTTGAAATTTCTTTGAAATGCTTTTAGCAATTTTTGATGCTAAAGAAGCAAGTGGACAAGTGAGCTGAAGGAATAATTTTAATTGATACATATTTCTCTCTCTGACTTATAGAGGTGGGACAGGGTTGTGCAGGGGAAGAGTTTCATTCATGATACTTCTACAGAGCCTCATTGGAGTTATTAATAGGTCTCCACTTAATGGATTTTTTGATGGCTTTCATGAAAAATGGATAACCAAACCAAAAGACAAACTTGGAGGAATTCTGCCCATGAAACACTTTACCAGCTACCAGACACTGGCTAAAAATAGCTAAGCAGTGCCTCTAAGGCTTGTCTTCCCACTGTTCCTGTAGTATTCCTTGAACTATATAAATTTAGCTGATATTAAACTGGGCTCTGGAATAGTGTACTTGAGTTGTCTGCCTTCAGTGCAACTTCTGGCTGTTGAATTTGATTTTATTTAAAAATATGAAAACAGCCTGTTACAAACTGTTCTGTCACACTTTTCTAAATGTGGTAAATTTTAAGTTCTCAAATTCTGGTACTGACTCTGAACACAGGCTTACTAAGCCAGCTGTAAGAGACTGCTAACAACTACCATTTATGCTCTCTGTTGCCTTAGTTTATATAAAACAATATTTTGCTGCATACTTTGACACCTTAAAAGCATGCAAAGACTGAGTTTGTGTGGATTTCCCAGTTGTGGATATGGAGATAAAGCAAGGAAGCCTCCTCTACTCTAAAGGAAATTATGCTTAATGTGGAGAGTAGATGTGATGTGAGAACATGCTTCAGGCTATTTGTTTTGTTTAATCAGAAACTAATTCAGTGGATCAAGTGATGAGTAAATAGTCCTTTATCAGTAGTCTCAAAAGATTTAAGGTTCAAGGGCCTTGAAGAAGATTTCATAGGATAAAGATTCCTGTACTGTGGTTCTTTGCATGATTTCCTTTGCTTCAAGATATTTATGCAACATCTTTTATTTTTTCAAAGATTTTCTTAATTCACAAAGTCTGTTTCAGTCGACATTAACTTTGCAATTAAGCTTTTCGTGTTGGGAGTGGGTGGGTGCTGTTTTCTTCAAAGATTTGTTTCAATTCCCCTACCCCATCCAGCCCAGGAGTCTGTGAATGAGAAATGGAGATGGTGGATCTACCTTTTGTATGAAAAATTAAGCAACTGCCAATGAAATTAGTAAGAGATGGTCTTTGAATCAGCAGGATTAGACTGAAAATTCATGATAATAAATTGTTTGAAGCACTGCAGTATTTAGATTGCTAGTGTATTGTTTTGAGGAGAGAAACTTGGAGGGATCTCTGTAAGTTCTGCCTCGTTCTTCTGCTCTTCCCTGAGTAGCCATTGGAGAAGAGACTGTTTTGTGTTGACTCTGATCTTCTTGTATTGAATTGAATTACATAAAATACAGCTGCTGCTTACTTGTTTTCCTTCTTTTCTCTCTACCTGCTATGTAAGGGTGCTTGTCTCCTGTTCACAATCTTTATTTGTATCTCAGCTTGGAGAAGTTACAGTTGTTTTTTAAAGATACTCTTTCCTAACTTGGTTGAAATCTTGAGTAGCAGAGCACCTGGCAGTATGAATTGGGAGTGGGAGTAATGCAAAGAGAGAGAGCACTGCATCGGTATGCTTGGATTGATGCAACGACTGAGGCTTTCTTAGGCCAAAGTGATAGCTTTTGGGAACTGGCTATCAACCACTCAGGGTAAGTCAGGTGTGTAGCTTTTCTTGTAGTTAATTCTGTGTTCCACAAGATGGAGCCAGTTCTTTGGCAAATCAAGTCTATCAAACAGCAGCAGGATTTGGGGAAACAAATAAGAATTAAAGTAACTTCACTGTGCTTTCTGGGTAAAGGACAGGCAGGGTGCTGTTGAGAGGAAAAAAGGAATTGTAGCCTGTCAAAAGTCTTTCAAGATGTTCGCCCAAGATAAGTTTTCTACAGACATTTTCAGAGATGCAAAGTTAGTACCCTGTCATGTGAAATACTTGGCTTCCTTCCTTGTAGAATCTCTAACTGGTAACTGAAAGAATATAAAGTGAAAACTAACTTTGTGTTTATGTTCCTCTATCATACAAATCTTACTTAAAGCTAGTTTTGACAAGCTTTTTTCATTTAAAACTTTGTCTCAAAACTTATTAGTTTCTGGCAAGCTGGTTTACATATTATAAAAGATTCAGAATTGTTTCCTGAGATGTAAAACAGTTGTCCTTCCCTTTGATGTGTAAAATTGAAAGGGTTCATGCTTGCTTTTTTCACCTCAATTCAGACCTCTGTGTTCTCTGTATAATTTAAGAAGTTTCCTGGGGGGGTCTCCACCTATATTCAACAAAAGGAGTGTTTCAGTATTAATTGCAGTTACAGTAAGCTGAACAGGTGGTGGACTGATGGAGGGAAGGAAACTCTGAATTGGTGTAATTAGGGAAGCAACCATCATCATTCATCTTCATAGTCAAATCTGCAGTGATCTTATTCTTGCTTCTTTGTGGATGTCTCCCAGTTATTCCACAATCAAGTGCTTTCATTTTCTCTTGCCTCTTTTTAGTTCCTTCTGGTCTCCACTGCTTGCTTTGGGATTTTTTGGGGGTTTTTTTTGGTTTTTTTCTTTCTTTCTTTCTTTTCACTTGTTTTTTTCCTAGCACGTTTGTATGACAGGTTCTCCTACTCTGGCCCAGTCTTGCCTGATCACGTATAACATTTTTCACTAATTTCTTACTGATGGTGGATGTTGCAACAGGTGGAAGCTGAGCGTTGACTGAGATGTTGAAAACAGTTAAAAGACTTTTAAACTAAGTAAATGGAGCACTGAAGTAATGTTTGACACTGTATTGACTCCTTGGATTCATACGCAGTTAGTTTGAGGCTTTCACATTTTTTGTAGTGCTGATAAAAATACTTTTTCCTCAGCATTTTAAATGAACCGTGTCGTGTAAGCCTTGTTTTGTATTTGGTGCAGTTCTATGCTTGTGCTCATGAAAAATAAAACTTGAGCAGTTGGAGTAAAACTTAAATCTTGGACATACAAACACTAATGTACTTTGTATTTTGTTTCCTTTGAAAATGCACTATACCAGCTTCAGCATTACAATTCCCATCATTATTCTTGCCCAAATATGTATGTCAGCTGAACTCACAAATAGATGGCTGTATCGTGTAGAAGTGCATTAGGAGAGTTTGTCAGCAATGTGTGAGTTTTTATTGTGGCTTCTTCAATCGGCTTCTTTCTAAAATAGTGGAGCAGAACACTCTGCTTCCTGAGTGACTTAATGGGGACAAAGAAAGTGGTATTTGGGAGTACGTGCACATACATTAAGCACTTGTGAGGTATGAGTCCAGTTTAAATAATATGGAGAGATTTGTCATCAAAAATTGCATCCTGAAAAAAGACATGTGTGAGGGAAAAGTGGGAAAGATTTTGAAATGTGTTGAGAGAAAAGCTTTTGCCTCACCAGAGAATATGTAAAAATGATGCCTTTTTCACAAAATTCACACTTTGATATGCACTTTAGAATGAAAGAATGGCATGTGAGATTGGATAACTTTGAGCAATTTAAAAATTGGCTTGAAATCAACTTATCTGAAGACTTTTATCTAAAATTATGTAAATTGCTTTAAAGCTCTTTATTGCTTAAGTTTTAAACAGCTGAAGTTGGTTTTTGAAATGTTCACAACTTTTTAGTAGCTGTAGATAATTCTGTGAGTAGGGAGAATGTTGGTTCTACACAATAACTGTACTGGCATGGAAGTCTACTGTAAATGGAAATAAACTCTCCAGATTTTTTCTTAAATTCAAGAATTATCTAAAACCTCTAAAAACTTAAAGTTTTAACAGGCTACATTGTTTCTTGGTGGCTGTCTATTTATTTTGTTCTTAGAGCCCAGATGGTCTCTAATAAAGGACTCCTTAAATACCATGAATATGTCCCAGTGAGTTCTGTTTCTATGCACCTGATTGAATTCTAACATATATTTGGGATGTCTTTTTGGTCAGTTGGGGTCTGATGTCACAGCCTCTCCCCTCCTGGCCTCTTGCCCACTCCCTGCCTGCAGGGTGGGAATGGAAAGGCAGTCCTTGACTCTGTGCAAGCACTGTTGAGCTGTAGCCAAAGCATTACTGTTAGCAGCATTCTTTTGGTCACAAATCCAGAGCACATCTCCATAGGAGCTGCAATGCAGGTGATTAACTCCATCCCAGCCAAGTCCAGTACGGGGAAATGTTGCTTGATGTTTGCCATTTAACATGTAATAGCCAAGACTCCAAATTAATTTTTGTGAAGCTATGATGGCTCAAATACTTTCTGTTTAGCTCTTTCAAGAAACTTTCACTTGTGCTGTGTTTAAATTTCCAGTCAAAATTAATCACTCATTTTTATGAAGGCAACTAAGTCACAGTTCTCAGTAAGACTAAACACACACGATAAACCTTGTGGGCTTAAAAAAAAAATCCCTCATTATTTTAAGGATTCCTTAACTTGTATATGACCTAATGCATTCAAAATCTTGCCATGATTTCTCTGGAAGACAGCACACACCTTCACAGCCACCTGCTAAGAACTGAAATGGGAATTTCAGTCTAACCAGTAGACAGTGTATAGAAATATGGAAAAGAAAGTTTGAAGAAGAAAAGATTCGATTCTTATCTTGGAAGCAGCAATCTGTCTAAGGGTTGCTGAAGTTTTTTGCTTTATTCAGCCGGGCAGTGTTCCAGGGACTTCACAGTATTCTAGTATATAGTCTAGTATAAATGTTGGTCATTTTCAGTCCTGTGGCTTTTTTCCTAAAATTAACTTTAGTAAAGGATGAATGATACTGAAAATATTTTCAAGCAGATATCTACATCTTAGATGATGAAGTAACTTCAAGTGTATTTTTATATTGGAGTGGTGCAGCAAGCTGCTGAAGTGCACATTGGCACTCCTAGTAAAAAATCAAATGGCTTTCAGAAGAACAAAATTACAATTCTATTAAAACTTATGTCAAATGTGACAAGTGTTTCATGTTATTATTGGCTGACTGAAGTTGCAGTGTATAGTGCAGTTCTTGTTAGGTAAGATAGCATTACTAACGATATATAAAAGTATTTTAAATTGTATAAAAGAGCAGTCATCAAGATTCTTGATGGACAATCTTCATTTCTGAAACCAAATATCTATCTTCTTAATTAGCTAGCAAATGTACCATGCAGCAGTTAAACCAGGTTAGTCCTGAAAATTTTTGTAAAGGAAATCAAACCTTTAAGGACCCAACAAAAACCTCTAAATATTTCTATTAGTGCAAAATATTTCTTGTGTACAGAAATAAGGATCCTGACTTCATACAGAATTGATAAAACTGTAAATTTTTAATTTAATCACTCTGAATTACTGTTAAACATTTTTCACACAAAAAGGTTTGCAGCCTAGACTCTAGTTCACTGTTTGGTTACGTCAAGCATAGTTGGTTGGATGCACACACAGAAAATATTTTCTGACTTTTCTTGCCTAGTGCTTGAGTGTGGCTATGATTGATTTGGATTAGTGAAAACGTTTTTCATTTCAATTGTTTAATATTGCATATTATCATTACTCGGAATTAAATTCAGAGGTTACGCATGAATATTTTTGTCTGGCCTCAGGTTTGCCTGTCATGCCACTGTTTAATTTAATTTCTTCATTGCTTAAATATATTTGATTTTCCAAATTTATTTCATAAAGATGCACAAATTAATGAAATTTGAGCTTTTGGGAAACTGCTCTTTTCCAGGGGAAAACTATCTACTTCAAAAGTTGTCTTACTTTTTGTTAACAAAGTTTCAATTGTAATATTTTAACTACAAGGTTAATCATCTCTCTCAGTTTTAGACTTCAGTCATGTCAAATCCTCCTTCCAGTCTTGTTTCATTAATGTAAAATTTGCCTATCTGGGATCTCATGAGACAATACCTGAAGAATATGAAACTTATGTGATGTGTTGTTGTACAAACTCATCTGTAGTAAAAAGTTCATAATGGTTGTATAAACACCCTATAGGGATAAAAACCTGGACAGCATACAGGTACTATCGTTAAGTATAGACCTATATATAGACCTTCTGTCTCTGTAGTAACCTGATCAAAACTGGCTCCAGTTTTTAAAAGACACATGGGACACTTCAGGGGAAAAACTGAAGAAGCTGTTGGGTACACAAGACTTTATCTTACCTGTTTCTGAACTGTCATGACTAAATTAATCTTTTGCATAAACTGAGGTACTTGATCTACCTTAGTGGAGTGGCTAAGAAGGCTTTTTTATTAAGTTTCTTCTGGTGCACTATTTCAGCTGAAACTTGATTAATATGTTGGGGCAAATGACCTGCAAAACTCTATCCTGGAGCACTAAAACTAAAAGTGGTATAAATTTTTAGTGAGGTCTTCCTGTAATATAAATCTACCAAGTGTAAGAGTGAGTTTTTTATAGAGGGAAATAAAAAGGTGAGTCAATAGGTTGCTAGTTGTTGAAGTATTTAAGACACAGTACAAACAATCTGACCATTCTTATCTGACTAGTAGTAGCTGTAACATAAAATTGTCATGTGGGAAAAGATGTGTTCGTTTTGGTGAGTAATTCCTAGATCTTTTGACCCTTGAAATCTAATTTTATGATAGTAGTACTTGAAAACTGCCAGTCATTTTAATGATTATGGTCTTAAAGGCCAAACAGTGGGCATCAAGTGCTCTGACTTTTTGAAATATTGAAAAAGATAAATTAAAAGCAAGATAATTAACCAAAATATTGCCAGTATTTCCACTAGTAAGAGTAATGCTTCTTGCAGCAAATATGGGGGTCTGTGAATGTGTCTTGGCATTCTCAAATACCAGTTCCAAAGAATGGAGTCTAACTGAAAGGATTTCTCCCGCTTCCTTGTTTTGGCTATTGCTTGAGCAGTGCTTGAACACTATCAGAGCTTTTCTTTTTTCCTTCCGTTCCCCAGGGTTTAAAGGCTGAGTGGTGGGTGGGCAGGAGGCACAGCTGCTATGTCTGCTGACTCTAATTGACCATTCTATGCCATGTGATAAAGCAACAAATGCTCAAGGAAAGGAAGAAAGGACAATCTTGGTAATAGGGTGGTGTCCAAAAGAAGTGTTGCAAGTGCTGAAGTGCAGCTTTCTAGGAAATGGTTGGACAGCTGCCTGACCATGGGAAGTAATGAAGAGATCCTTTATTTTCTTTTTTTTTCCCGCTTTTGCTTCACTTAATAAAACTGTTATCTCAGTCTGTAAGTCTTCTTACCTTCCTGCTCTTTTCTCCCTGTCCTGTAGGAGAGGAGAGTGGGTGAGCAGCTCTGTGGGTGTTTGCTGGGTCAAACCAGCAGACTGTCAAACAATTCAAAGCTAAAGATCAGGGGAGGAAAGCATAAAGCTCTTTTATAGGTCCCAGGAAAGTGTTCATACAATATATTGATACTGAAATGCAAGCAACTGCAGTTGCAGGAGTTGTCTAGGTGCACATGTATGGTACAGAAGCAGAAAATAATTGCCTGAAATGTTTTCCAACTCTTCAGTATGTTTTCTTGCTTTTTGATGGTAATTATTTAATCTTTGAACTCCTTAGAGCTCAGAACTAGATGGACTTCAAAGTAGTACTTTTAACAGTGGTGATGTACAGGGCTGGAGTAAAATTATATAAATGTGTTTCATTAGAGAATGAATAGTAGCTTCAAGTGAAAAATCCTAAGTGTCACTGTGATAATTCAGACCAGCATACTCTGTCTCAAACATACCAGCACAGTTGAGAAACAGTGGTGGTTAATAAATAGCCTGATTCTGTTAGAAAATCAATTTGGCTGTGAATGATAGCTTAGAAATTAAGGATACTGAACATACTCAGTTTTCCACCATTCTTAGATGGATATTTTTATCCATTGGTTTTGCAAATCTTTGTATAATCACTTTCTAAGAGCTTGCATGCTACTGTTGTAGAGTCTGTGCTATATGAGGTATTTGTTGCATTAATATAAGATTGCCCTGCATTTGATTTCAAATTAAGCACAGATGCATCTCTTAAAAAGATTTTAAATGGGGAAAAAGGAGCAACTTCTACTGATTTCTGTTGATGCTTCATCTGAGGCATAGCTATAAAGATTATTCAAGATGCAAGCAAAAATCTTGTTGCTAGTAAGCCAACTTTAGAAAGTTTGTTTGTTGTGTTGTTTTGGAGGTGGGGAAGTGTACACAACATACAACTTTCTAGACACATCTGACCAATTAATGTTTTGTGACATTACTTTGAAGTAGAAATCTGAATAAAAATGTTAACAATGGAAATTGTTTAAATTTATAGATATTTAGGAGAAGCAGAGGTGAGCCTTTATGCAAGCCTGTTCATTCACGCTGTTGGTATAGAATTATGCCAGAGAAAATCCTCACAGGATATGGAATTTTGAAAATATTTTATGTATTTAAAATGTTTTATTTCCCCATTCCTTTTAGGACCAAGATGGGCTTCTTGGAACACTGGTGTTTTTATCTGCATCAGATGTGCTGGAATACATCGAAATCTTGGGGTTCATATATCAAGGGTCAAGTCTGTCAACTTGGATCAATGGACACCAGAGCAAATACAGGTAAAATATCTTCAAACATGTTTCCAATTTGGAAAGGATGTCAGGAGTACTTCTGAAAGGATTTTCATGTATCATATGTCTACTGTAGTGAGCCTAATTTCATAAAATTCACTTCAGAAGTTGGTTTACCTCTCATTTCTGTATCATTTTAGAGGTATTCTACCTTGCCTCAGGGACTCCAAAAACTACTTTTGGTAATTTTATAGAAAAAGTGTTGTAAGCCTTTTTAGTAAGGGGCAGGACAGTAACACTCACATATGTGTGATGCCTGTTGTATTATTTTGTTGTCTCAAGCATTGACTCTTCCAGGTATGCTCCGGAAGCCTCTTCCTGCCATAAGGCAAATTTTATTGCTGTCTTCCTGGTCTGTAGAGCCATCCTGAGAGACCAAAGCTTGTCTTTCCATGGATGGGTTAATTTACACTGCAAACAGCATCAATGTTGCTAGCTTTGTCCATCACGTCTGGGCAGGCAGCCCTCCTGTGGTGTGGTCATATCACCCAAGACATATGACAATGGGGAGGTCTCCAAGTTAAAAACTTGTAATGTCATTTAAGCACTCCAGTAGCTTCTGACCATTTCAGAGTTTAAAGTATCAATGGATATGAGTTAACTGGTTTCTACCACTTTTCCCTAGTGCATGCAGGAAATGGGAAATACTAAAGCGAGACTACTCTATGAAGCTAATCTGCCAGAGAACTTCCGAAGACCTCAAACAGATCAGTATCCTTTTTGTTTTGGCTTTCACATTGAAATTACTTTTAATGCTATTGAGATGTTATGACTGTTTCAAGGAACTGCTACATTTGTCAGCTTATGTTATTTATTTCATTGAGATTGTTGTATAAGAATTGACAGTGGAAGTTGAGAACAGTTCAGCAAAGATTTAAATTGCTTCAGTCATAGCAAATCTACTTCATAATGAGACTCAGCAAGCACCATTTATTTTTGCTTTCAGAAGAGGTGACTTTATAAATTGCCTGTATGTAGGAAGTTATTGATACTGGAGAGCTCCTGAATATTTTCTTTATCTTGAGTAACTGCCATCTGAAGTTTAGAGGCATTTGATCAAGAAATAATGAGCTGAATGGTAAAGTAAAATAAGCCATTGCATCTTACTCCAGTGAAGCATGGAGTAAGCATCTTTCTCTAGGTGACTAACATGGGAATACATAAATAAACCCAAGCACTCTGAGGGCCACCAGTTGTGTTTGTGTGTGAGTTTCACTGTGTACCTGGACGGGAAGGGCTGGAAGAAAAACCGTCTGCTGGCAATAAATAACTTTTCTCACTAAGTACCTTGACTGAATCACTAGGATAATATATAATAGCATTAACTTAGATCTGAGTTTTTTTCTTGATTTAGTGAAGTTACTCCATAGGTAGGATTTGCTTCACCTGATTTTACTGTAATTCTTTAATTATAATGAGATCCTAAACACCTACTCATAAGTAAGCTGAGTCTTTCCCCAGCTACAGGTGCTGATAAACAGACTTGGTTGTAACTTGATCTAAATTTTCTATATACAAAGGTGATTCTGGTTCTTTTGTTTATTAGATACTACACTTGATATGTTATGACAGAAGATTTTTTTTTTGAAGGGTTAGACTCCTCATTATAAAATGTACTTGAGCAAAACAGATACTTTTTTTTATATTCTAGTAGCTTTTGAATTAAACATATATCCTCATAAGAAAGAAATGGAACCAGATAGCACCATAGTATTGCAGGTGTAATATTCTAGAACTTTATTTTAGCCATATGATGAAAATATTTTGATTAACACTTACTCAAAAATGGATCTTGAAGACGTATGTTTTGTTTTTGCATCTAACTTAAATGCACTGGAGCTACTGCAGGAGAAGTAATAATGCTTTAAGCTTTTCTTGTCAGATCAGACCAAAAGTCTAATTTTTAGACTTTCAAAATAATTACTTTTTTCACACTGCATGCTTTGAATTAATTACATACCCTTTTGAATAGCTGTTAGTTTCTAACTGGTGGACTTAGTCAACTGAATATATTTCATTGCCTGTGTTTTTTTTATTAACACTGTACTGCCTGAAGAGGTAATTCCAACATTTTCTGATTTTTCTATAACTTTGGCAGCTGCTTACCTACTTGGCATTCATGACAAGCTGTTGTGTTATGGATGTTTTTTTGCCTTTTTTCTTTGCCCATTGTATTACTATAAAATCAGTTTAGTATGTTGTCAGTGTTTTGCTTGTATTATATTCTGAACATGCTTTTGGATAAATGTTGAAAATATTTTGCATGTCATGATCAATTTTGTATATGTTTATCTGTAATAGTATTTAACTTCCTATACCACTGTAATATACTTCTAGTTTTAAAGTAGTAAAGTGGACAGGAGAAATGTGTGTTTAAGATCTGCCCAAAATCTCCTGCTAAAGATCCCTCCTCATTTCTGCTTCTTAATCACAAGAGTGACCTTTCTAAGCATTTTTTTCTTTCCCTTGTACTTGGCAGGGATGCTGTAACATAGAAGCTAACTTTTTGAATCATTGTGATTTTTTTTTTTGTATGGCAGCTTTAGTTTCCTGTTGAAAAATGTTTTTTCCAGTGAATAATTTTTTTGTGCTATTAGAACTAAGATAGTTGTACCTTCAAAGTGCTCAAGATGCCCTTTACAATTTATATGTATTTGGAAGGAGGTAGAAAGCAATGTTCTGATTTTTGTAACTTTTATGAAAGTGTCTTCAGGTGGCACTTGCATACAGTTTGAAACTATGATTTTTGACAATATAATTTGATGCACAGGATGAAGAGACTGAGTGCTCTGAATTCAGTGTTAATCTTAGGACATTGGGTGTGAAGCTAAGAGTATCTTTCAATCGATTGAGGAAAAATAGCTTTGGAAATTTAAGGCAGTGAGTCTGAGCTTCCACCGTTGCAATACCAGTTTTTGAATGGATAATCACATTGCTGGGTGAAGTAGTTAAAATTTATTCTTCAGATCCTAGAGAATCAGCTTTACTAAAATTAAAGTATTCACACCGCTTTGGATGAGCTGCTTTATGAAGCTGAGAGAATAATTGAGGAAAACAACTGGCTTTCCTTTTTGCATTTGAGCTACTGAGTGTCAGTTCTGGTTTTCTACAGCAATATGCTTGCTGCTATTTCCATCTTGGATTCAGTATCTTTTTACCACTAGTTGTTTTGGCTTTTTTCCCCCCCTTCCACAGGGATGCTTGTTTTAACAGCAGACTCTCAAGCAGGACTTAGTGGTCTCAGAGAAGTGTTAATGATCAGCATTTGATAAATTATACAATGTGCAAATCAGAGAACAGGTACATACATTTCACCTTTTTTATGAAGAGAAAGTATTTTTTCACATGTTAAGATGGTAAACTACAACTGTTTACTATTTAAAAGTACAATTATTTAAGTATTTTCAATACTACGGCCATGTAAATGTTAAATACCAGGTGAAAATGTTCTAACTGTGCAACACTGAGTTATTTATACTGTCTGTCTCATATTGTTTTCTTCAGAGATTAAACTGATCCATTTTGTGTAGTACTAAGAAGCTCACTTTGGGCACTGTAGCAGTGGTTGTTCTGTGTGGAGTGATTTGTCCTGCTGTTTTAAAAATACAAAATTAGATTAATCAGGTGTAGCTTTTTAATTTGGTTAACCAATGAGCTTTTAGGTTGATGTTACTATTTATATGAATGCATATTTTCCTTAAACTAGCTACTTCCAGAGCTGTGGAATTTTTCATCAGGGATAAGTATGAAAAGAAGAAATATTATGATAAAAATGCAGCTAATGCCTTCAATGTAAGTAAACATTTTAACCAATAATTGTCATTTTTCTTTTTTGAAAGCTATATAAGATAAATGTAGCAAACATTATGCATGTTAAAATGTTTTTTTACAGTTGAAAACCATTTGATTCAGAGCTAAGTGCTTTCTTCTCTGTCTTTTGAAGACTCTTCCTAGGTTCCATAAATTTTACCTGCATTGTTTGTTATATTTACATCAGCAAAGCATTGTGATCCAACAGGTAGCTTATTTATGACCCTTTATATTGTGTTTTTCACTCATGGGCAGTTCTTTAACAGTTTCATTTGAGTCTTTTTTATTTACCTTTTTCCATGTTCCAGGGGTAAGAAAGGATTACTAATTCTGGTGGCATGGTCTTCCCTCATTCTCTGTAAACCTTGATGAGAAATCCTGGCATGTTTTCAGCCCTTTTCTGCTAAATTGTAGACTGATGCTTGTGGTGAGGTGCACTAGTAGCAAACACAGGCAGTGCAATGAGCCTGCTGTTACACCCTGTAGCTGTGTGTTCACTACACTAAGTTGGTGAGTGCTTCTCTGGCAAAGGCGTTCTGAGAATTTGAATCTTTACTGAAGTTCAGAGTCTTGTTAGGTTTTGTTTGGTTGGTTTTTGGGGCATCTTTTTCTGGGCTATATCATCTAGTTCATACATTTTTCTTTATATAGTTGTATTTATGCTTAAATATGCACAGCTCTGTACCTGCTTTTTTAAGTATGGCCTAACACGTAGCTTTACTACTTTGCCATAATAGGCAGTGAACTTTGACAAGTGAAAGTGTAGGCCTAAAGCATGAGAGTTTATGCTACATTTCCTATTTAAGAAAATGGATCTTTGAATGATGGTTTCATTTCAGAAGGGTAAAAAAAAAGCAAACCTGGGAAATACAGAAGGGTATTTCATTAAGTACTGTTGAAATGGGGGAAGGTTTCTTCTCTTTATATATAAAATACAACTGTTTGAATTACAAACTGGTTACCCTTATTTACTTTTATTCCAAAATTGAAAGTAGGAAGGAGAGTTTAAAATTATACTTCTTAAAAGAGTTCTAAAGACACTCAAAATCTTTCTGAACAAAGAACCTTGGTGTCTAATGTAGCAGTTCACTCCTGTCTCAATATACTTGAAGGAGTAATCAGATTTTGCTTTATCATATTGCAGAGTAAGATGAGTCACTTAGCTGTCACAGCAGCAAGAATAGGATCCAGACAAGCTGAAGAGATACACTGTACTGCTGAGCACTTTCTTCCTACTCAGCCCTTTCTTTCATTGACTAGTGTAAATGGACTAATCTTTCTGCGAATGAAATCTGATCATACAGTATTTTAGCAATAGATGAGTTGTGCACGTTCAGAGTCACCAGTGTTTGTTCAAGAGCACAAGGCATCAGGTTTGAGGTGGACAATCTGTAGTCACAGTTATTGCAGATCCTGAAAGTACACAATAGTAAATGAGGTGGACTAGTGCAGCACCTACAGTCCTTGTCTGATGCTTGTGCTGGTTATCCTCCCTGGCTCTGACCCTGGCCCAGCTCACGTGGTCACCTCCATCCTGCTTGTCTGGTACTCTGCATTTCTGCTTCTGGCTACTGTTGACAGGGAAGAGAGAGGGGAGGTTACCCTATGCTTCCAGCATGTGGGGGTCTGTGGGAAGTTTGAGGAGTATGGAATGAGACAGGAGTGCGTGTTTCCATGCCTCTGTGCAGGGGCTTGGTGACAGTTTTTAAAGCTTTTGTTTTGTAGTCCTGATGACATCTGAGCCACCTTCCCTCTCTACCCTGCTTAGAAGGAAGAAGTTCCTCCCTGGGAACTGTGCAGAAAGGAGGAGTTTCCTGCTTGTAGCCTTCAGCTCCCACCAAATGTTTTGGTAGCATCAAAGCACTTGCTAGTACATCACTTTGATGAATTATAGTGAATGAAAACAGTTCTTGTGAACTGTTCCTATGCGGTGTCAGTATGCTATACCATAACAAGCTCTTCTGGAAAATTTCTTTATACTTACTTTTGCAAAGAGCACTTTGTACCTTATTTTTAATCAAAACTAGTATTCCTAGCATGAGCTTTTTAGCACACCTTTAGCACACATTTTTTATCACCTCTGAAATGGAAATGCCTTCAGCTTGGGTTAGGACTAATTTAAGTTAGAGGTGCATACATATACTGTCTTTTGGTAAAATGAATCCCCTCTAGGTATAAGCAGGTGATACAGAGGAGCAGAAAAAGGGTTGCAATGCCTAAGGGTCACTTTATGTGGTAATTTCACTGAGGTGGCATGTGAAAATTTAAGGGACTTTCCCAGATTTCATCTACCTTTGCAAGTTGCTTGTGGTGAAAGCTTCCCATAGCATAAAAGGTGCTTTGATTAGCTTATTTTAAAACATGCTGTGCAATATTTCTCTTAATGTGATTTTGGTGGATTCATAAGCTTTTCAAGTTTGTCTACCTGTACATCTCTCTAAATGTATTCTGTGTGTTGAAGCCCAGGAGTAAATGTCAAGGTTCAGTTTTTGACTGTCAGGATTCATTTGTTACAATGAGTTACAAATGTCTTTTGTTGCAAATCTTTTACCTGATTGTTCTTAAGCATAGAAGATCTTTTGTTTTCTAAAAAGACTGTTGTATTACTAAGTTTGATTTTTAGAGTTGCACAGTATAATTACAAAATTAGCTTGTGCAGAGGCCAGTAGTGCCATCAAACATGCAGACTAAAATATGCAAATATGAAAATTTTTTTTTGTCATGGTTCACTGAAAAGTGATGAAGGATAAAGTTGTGGGCAAAAAAAACCATCTGTTATTTTATTGGCTAATTACATTTTAAATAGAATAATGCATTTAAGTAGAAGTCAAATGTACATTAGAATTTAATGCTGGCTTAAAGCAACTTGACTTTAAAAATCTTTTAAATCTACTAGAATGCATACTACCTCTAAGTTTTCTGATCCATCATTTTTGGAAAAATGTGAGATGCTTGTTCTGTATCACTGTTCAGGACTAAATGTGTGGTACAATTTACTCATCAGTTTTAAGTGTGTTATCAGTAAATATTTCTCTCCTTTTCTTAGACTCAGTGCAGTCTTGTGGCTAATTTATGGAAAAACTTGAGGGGCTGAAACCCTGGAATAATGTATGCATGTTTGTCCTGTGAATAACACATGTGGTGTTGTATTGTTTATTGGAAAGAACTGGTTTTGTTCTTTAAGTAATCAGATTAGGAGCAGCAATAGCTGTTAGCAAGTAAACATATTTTAAATATCTTCAGCATAATACTGTTGTCCTAGAATTAATTTTCTGCCAGACCTCATTCTGGATTTTTAGGCATACGTAAGATGTGAATGATGTAAAGTATAGCTTAGAATCCAATAAATCAATCATCACATAGCAGTGAAACAATTAGGGCATCTTGATAAATGGTGCACCTAAGATACAGTAACAGGAACAGTCTTCTGTGCAATATGCTGTCTGTTTGACTTCATTTATTTTTGAAACCTTCTAAAAAAGAGTGGGAGCTTGCATTGCTTCTGTAGTTAACAACAGACAGTTACTATAGGTCAAGTAGCAAGAGGTGATTTTGGATGGTAAAACTGTCCTTCAGGTAGTACAGGCATGAAACTGGGAATATTAATCTGCTTCAAAATTGTATTTGATCATCACTTTCAAGCATATGCAAATCCTTTTATATTTGTCATAGGGTTTTTTTGTACACTGCAATCCTAGAGCTAAAAGGTATAGTGTGCACAACAGTTTAGTCTACAGCCATCTTAGTCCTGAACATTGTTCAACCTTTTGTTTGCTCTGGACTCTCATTAAATTGCTGATGCTCCTTTAGTTTATTGCATCTTGGAACACTCTTGAAAGAGTGCAGTATACAATTATACAAACACCTTTCCCCAGGAATCTGAACTTGTATGCTTAAATAATGACTTGATGGACTTTTTCAGAACGGTTGCCGTAAATATAAATGAGGAAAATATGAGCAATGGAGAAATGCTCTGGAGTGTGGGGTTTTATGAAAATATCTGAACTGAGTAGTCATCTTGACTATCTCTGTATTGAGTCCTAAATACTTACCAGAGCTATGCAACTGGTTTTGTGGAGGAACAGTTGATAATGAGGCTCATGATCTAGTGGCCAAGAGAAGTGGCAAATCCTTCTTGTTAGGTTTTGTGGAGTTAGTAAGAATCTTCCAAAATTACTGGCCTAGAGGACTTCAGCTTTGAAGTAGATGATTACAGTTTATCAATAAATAAAGGAGAAATGTGTGATTTTTAGAACTAAGCTTCCAGAAAGAGTAAAATCTATCTCAAATATACTGTTCTAGAATATGCAGTAAGAACTGATGGGGTTACTCCCTGAGACACAGGACTGAAGTAGTTTTTTCTGGTTCACGACCTTAATTGAATTTGACCCTATCTACATGCTGCAAAGTTAAAAGTTTACTAAAGTTGCACAGATATTCAGGAGATCAAGCTTGAAGCAGTTATACTTACCCAATTAAAAAACAAAAATTAGCACCTCCTCTTTCATGTAAAATAAAACCTGTAAAAAGACAATCTTTCTTCAACTATTGTTTATTTTTTATCTAATACAATGACCCTTATGCCATTGAAGTAATGGGGAGAAGCAGTAAGGTCACTCACGAGAGTGAGGATAAAGATTAGCTATGTCTCATCATAAAAAAATCTCTTCAGCTTTTAATAAAAATAAATATGTAAGAGAATTCATATAGGAATTGCCTTATTCAGGGTGGGTGATGATTCTGCTGAAGTAGATTTCAAATACTTTCAAAAATTATGAACTGTTACAATCTACTCCACTGCATGAAGTGAGAATATGTTATCACATCTTGGCAATGTTTAGAGACTAGGAAGTGAAGTTTCTGTGTTTAAGAAAGGGTGTGAATTATGTATGGAGCACAAGTTTCATGTAACTCTTAAGTTCACTGAAGAAAAAGAATTACGGGTCTGCATTTTTCATGTTTTCCTAAGACATTGTGTATAATTTACGAAGAATGAACTTAGGCAACTGGCTAAAATGTCATGTGCATTTGGAGATTGTGATGGCACACTTTTCAGAAAGTTATATTAAAGGAGAATAAATCTGTAATACACTTACTGCACTAAAATGTGTTAGGCATCTTAAGATGTACAAATTGGGGTATGAAAGGGCCTGTGAACATTTCAGTTTATAGTAGCTAGGATTCAGAGGCATACAATAGTTATTGTGGAGGGAGTGGTTACCAGTTACCTGTCCCAAAAGTGCAGTAAATCAACTGGGGATTTTTTGTGGTCTATGAAAAGCTTTGGAATTAAGTGATAGCAAGTGTTTTTAAAATATGCTACTCAAGATAGGGATCAATGGGGAGCACTGAAATACCCTATAAGAATTGTGACTTGAAAGCAGGGATAGGGAAAGGAGGGTAAATGATTTTCAAATCCTTTTGTTAGAATGGATTAAATCATAGATTTGCAGAATAGCTAGGGTTGGAAGCAACTCTTGGACATCATCCTGCTCCAAATAAGGGTCATCTAGAACAGGTTGTTAAATCTCACGTACAATTGAGTTTTGAATGCCTCCAGGGCTCCAGACCCCATGACCTTTCTGAGCAACCTGTTCCAGTATTCAACCATCTCCATGATAAAAGAAGGAAATAAATTTATTCTTATGTTTCAGTGGAGTTTCCTGTGTTTCAATTTATGCTCAGTACCTCTTGGTCCTGTTTTAGGATGTCACAGGCAACAGTCTGTCTCCCTTAGTCTTTGTTCCCTGCTTATTCCCCACCCTTCAGTTTTTTTTCCTCCAGACAGAACAATTTGAACTGACTGAGCCTTTCCTTGTCTGAAAGGTGCTCCAGTCCTCTAATCATCTTAGTGTGCTTTTGCTGGACTTGCCTCAGTGTGCCCTTGTCTTTCTTGTACTTGTGAGCCCAAAATTGGCCATGGTGCAAGCTTGTGTCCAGCTTGTCTGCCATGACCTCCATGTCCTTCTCTGCAAATCTGCTTTCCATCCAATAGATACTGAACCCATACTGATGCATGGAGTTACTCCTCTCCGGATGCAAGCCTTGATCCTTTCCTTTGAACGTCAGGTGATTCCTGATGGCCCATCCTGTGAGTGGTGCTCTGAATGGCAGTACACCTATATAGTACAGCGACCATTCTTCCTGTCTGTACCCTTTCAGACCTGTACTCTGCCCCACTGTGTGTCTCATTACTGAAGAGGTTAAATATTGTTTGTGCCAGTATCAGTGTCACAAGTGACAGCCCTTCAGCAGCAGCACTTTTCCAAGCAGTGGAATAAATTAAGGCATTGGAGAAACCAGACTGGATTTTCAGTAAGCCAGCTGCATTCCCAGTAGCTCCCACATGCAGATTCTTGTTTTCCCCAATTCCATAAATACTTCAAGAAATACTTCACACAGCTGGACTACATAGCTACAAGTTGCAATGTCCAAGTAAACAAAACTTTGCCAAAGATGAAATCTCTAGTGACTACCTTGCCAATTTAACATGGATCATGGAAATGTAAATCATCTTGCATGCAGCAGAGCAAGCCACTTAAGGGAAAAGAAGGTATTGTTCTGAAGTACAGGGAAATTCTCACTAAAGAGAATTTTCCCTGGAACAAATGCAGAAAACACTGTTTAGGCAGGACAGGAGAAATGGAGGGCAATTCAGGAAGAGATTGAACGCATCCAGTGCCAACATTTAACTAAGCCATGGTGACTGTCTGTAATAACTCACAGAGGTGATTATCGAAAGAAGATGAATAATCTAAAAAAAGGTGGGCAACACTAGGTGTGGATGTTCTGGGCTAGAGCTGGGGGAAAAGAAATTGTTCTCAAGTCTATAAAATACATCTCTATTTCCCAGAACAGTGTATAATTGTCTCTCTGTTTGGTGTAAATGTTACATATGTCTGTAGCTCTGCACATATTCAGAACTACAACTGCCTTATGCATAAGCTTCATCTGTTCCTGTAATTAGGATGGTAACTCTGAAGAGATGGAGGAGTGCGGAGTGTGGTCACAATATTGACAGAAGAGCAGTACTGGCTTCTTTCATAGCCAGCCACTGCTCTGTTCTGTGAAACATAGGACTCTGAATCTGTCTAATGGGTGTCCAGTGTTACAGCATGGAATTGGGGAGTGTTGTGGTTTCACCCCAGTCAGCAGCCAAGTGCTTTGCAACTGCTCACTCACTCTGTCACCAGCAGGATTGGGAAGAGAATTTAAAAGGGTAAAAGCCAGAAAACTTGTGTGTTGAGATAAAGACAGCTTAATAGGGAAAACAAAAGCCATGCACACGAGCAAAGCAAAACAGGGAATTAATTCACTGCTTCCCACGGGCAGACAGGTGTTCAGCCATCTCGTGTAATGGTGACTCAGGAAAACAAATGGCATTACTCTAAATCTCCACCTTCCTCCTTCTTCCCCACACTTTATATACTGAGCATGATGTCATTTGATATGGAATATCCCTTAGGTCAGTTTGGGTCACCTGTCCAGGCTTTGTCTCTTCCCAACCTCCTATGCAGCCCCAACTTCCTCACACGGCTGGCAGTGCGAAAAGCAGAAAAGGCCATGGCTCTGTGTAAGTCCTGCCCAGCAATTACAAAAACATCTCTATAATTAATCAACCCTGCATTCAGCACAAATCCAAAACACACCCCTGTACTAGCCACTGTAAAAAAAATCAGCTCTACACCAACCAAACCCAGCACAGGGAAACACTTTAGTAATTTTAAAAATGCCTTGCCAGTTAGCCTTAAGAACTTCCAAAAATTCATAGGTGTTGTTAATAGTACATTAGTATTCTTATCCTCCTTTCTGTATTTCAGAAACAGACCTCTAAAAAATGCCAAGTAATTGATTTGTGTGTTTAAATTAATCTACTAGCATTCTATAATTGCTACTGCTTTAGGATGAATTACTGATTTTAGAATTGTCAACATTTGTTGAAGATACATAGAAATAAAGTCAAAAGTCAGCTGAAATAAGAAAACTATGTATAGCAGCTAAACTTAAAACCTAATAAATGAAAGCAGAATAGTCTTCATTTAGGCTATTTCCCCTGCATGTTGTGTGTGGACAAACTGGCCACTCGAGGGCACTTTAGTATTTGGTTCAGCTGCAGGCTTCCTGCATGGTTTGATAATGCACTCATTCTTTAATGTTGTGAATCTTCTACATGATGGCACCCTGTATTTCATATTTCATATTTAAATGGAAGCTCATTGTAGGCTTATGGAGCTTCAAATTGAATCCTTTTTAATGAAAGGCTAAATAATGACATGCATTACACCAACTCAGGATGTTGGAAAAAACTACAAATAAAAGCAGGTGAAAACTTTATTAATGAAGTTCTTACACCTTAATGACCAATAGTGTTTGTATGACTGTTATGTAACATCAGAAATATGTCAGTACAAACTAAAGAAAGATTCTTAGTTTTTGTACGTTATGTTTTCTGATAACTTCATTTGGTTCTTGTTTAAAGCTTAGGTTTTTTCACTTGGAATAGTAGTCTGGTCAGCAGACTACATCAAGACATTGGGCCAGCTACCGTTTGTTGTGTTGCTTTTACACAAAGTGTTACCTTAGTGTGTATTTGGGTAGTACCACCACTAAGTAATAACAGACAATACAGAAGTGTTTTAGGGAAGAAAATAGGGACAGCTACCATTTACATGTGTAAGGGGACAGGAACTGGGCTAGTACTGTAAATGTGCAGATTCTTTCTTTTCTGGCCTTGCATTGTTTTTGTGCAACAAAGGGTTTCTCACAGAGCACAGGCGAAACTGAAATTTTACAGTACTGTTGCCTGTGTATGTAATTTCTTGCTCAGCACTAAAGGTACCAGATGCTTTAAACAGAGTATTGAATTTCATGACTCAAAATGGTTATTTTTGCTGTATTGTCTTTCTAAAAAGGAGTCACAAAACACTAACAATGGAAGGAGATTCAAGAATTGCTAAAAATTAAATGAGTGCAAGTCTTCTGGTCTGAAATGCAATCAAAATTTTGTGGAAAAATGAGAAATGTGAAAACTTAAGAAACAGTTCCTTGCCATCATTCTTTGTTTTAGACAATTCTGAATGAATCTCTTTATCAAAAGATGTAACTGCTCCTAAGTTAAAAGTTAGAATGATGTATTAATATGGTAGTTGTCATTCTGCAATATGTTGGTAATGCACTCAATCACCCAACTTTATTCTTTTTCTAGCATTATGTATGATTAGTTACAGAGGTCACCACTAATTTTGTTTGATACTTTAAGGTGCCAATAATCAAAGATGTGTTTAGTTGCTTACCAGAGCATAGTGCAAACATGTTGTAAGAGTAGATCAGCGTGTGTTTTTTCACTTGGATTCCGGGATAGGGTTGGAAATTACTCTTTGGATTTCAGATTTTTGGAGAAATTTTGGTGGCTGGCAGCCAGCATCACCAGATCCTTTTCCCCCAGGGCAATTTTCCAGTCACTAATCCCCAAGGGTCCCAAGTGCAAGACCTGGAACCTCACCATGTTGAGCCTTGTACTTGTTGGCCTCAGGCCATTGAGCCTGTCCAGATCCCTCTGTGGAGCCTTCCTGTCCTTCAGCAAACCAACACTCCTGCCCAAATTGGTAACATCTATAAACTGAATGATGGTGCACTTCATCCCTTCATCCAGATCCTGGATAAAGAAAGATATTAAACAGGACTGGCCCCAATACTAAACCCGGGGGAGCCCTACTAGTGTCAGGCTATTCTTTGGTTGTGACTCCATTTACCACTGTTCTCTGGGCCTGGCCACCCAGCCTGTACCCAGAGAATAGTGCACCTGTCTAAGCCATGACCAGCAAGTTCCTCCAGGAGAATGCTCTAGAAAATTATGTCAAAGTCTTAGCAAAATTATAGGTAGACAATATTTACATGTTTAGCTTTGTCTAGCCACTCAGTTTGATCTGATTTTTTCATTCAGCTTTCCTTATCTGATGCAGCCTGGTAGATAACAAATTCAACACGATGCAGTGGTGATAAAGCTGTTCAGCAGCTTAACATTATACTGTTGCTTTCACTATATAAACTTAATCTGTTCTTTATACATTGTAATAGGTTTTCTCTTAAAGATTAGCTTCAGTCATATGTCTTTTGTTCTCTTTTGTAGTTGAATATTTGCATGTGTGAAGTGTGCTTTCAAGGGTTCTTTTTTTTGCTTGAAGTGCTTGTACTGATGCTGGTTGTTTTTAAACATTATGCTTGGGCATTTCTCAACTTGTACACCCTGCTCTATATCCCAGGCTAGACAATTACTGCTTTTCACTCTGTCTCATACTTACAGCTTGCATGACGTTTCTTCATTGGTTCTACGACTCCATTACTTGATTGGCAAAACTATAATAATTGCTTTCAGGCCTTCATAGGATTGCCTTCTTCTAGGTTAGATAGTCCTTTATATTATGAAGAGGATTTGAAGATTGAAAACTATTATGGGTGGATGGAAATTGACAAACACCTATAGTGCTGATTTTCCCCAAACCCACAAATGAAATTTTGCTTTCCTTGTGCTGTGTGGCGACTAGCTCTTCACCTATGAGAGCTATCAAGCTTACATTTTCCTAAAATCTGAAGAATACAAAAGAATGAAAAAAACTCCAAACCCAAACCAAAAATTCCACTTGTTAGCAGCTTGAAATTATACCTAAGATGATTCATTATCAGAATTTTATGCATTTTTATCTCATAGAAAACGCAGAAGCATGTTAGAGTGCATAGTTCAATATATTGTGTTACCTAATAATTTTTCCAACATTATTTGGTTACAATGTGGTGCAGTCGGAATAAACAGGATTCCAATGTTCCTATAGCAACAGAATGCTACTGTTTGCAAAACTGCATCATTGCAGCAGGTGTATCCATAACTCTGCTAATAACCCGAGGATTTTAAAACAGTAAATTTAAAAATGAGAATTCTGCTTCATATGTCTGCAGGTAAAATTTGGTTTTAAAATTAAACCTTATAAATATCTTTCCTGAAGCTCTGCACTACCTTCCAGCATAGCCTTACTTTCTTACTTTGTAAAAATACTAAATATGTAAATTCTATGAATATTCCAGCTGTATAAGTAAAGGAACTTGGTAGGATTTTCTGTAAGAAATAGACACGAGATATGACAGGGTTTTTTATCAGCTTTCAGTTTCCATTTAGTGCAAGCTACTTTTTTTTAAACTAAGTGAAAACATGTCATTTAAATTGCTTATTTTGGTCCAACAAAATGACCTATTCTGTTATAGCTTCATTTATTTCTAAATTTTCTTTGTAGATAATAGAGGTGATACAAAACAGTGTAGAAGTGTCAGCTTTATAGCTCTGAAGATCTTCTACATATTTGGAAAATGTATTTCAGTTGCATTTTTATAATAAGGGAAATAGATAATGTTTCCATTAAAGTGATCAGCTACGCATAAAAAAAATTGGATAGGAAGATGTATGAAAATGCCTTTAGAGAAATTGTATTTTTTTAGCAAATTGTATCTGTTGCATATTTAACTTAGGCCTGTTGGAGAATTCTGGAAGTCTAGTGGTGTTAATAGCATTTTACATGCCAGTTGTTAGAAAAGAAGTGTCACTTGTTTAAGATCCTTCAACCTGCTGCTGTGGCTTTTTATTAACCCTAAGCTCTTTATGTACTTGGAGTGCTCTCAGAGAAGAGTTAATTAGAACTTTAATTAATGTATAGCTTTCAGAGTTATTTTGCATTCCTGTTAATAAAAATACTCTGTTACATTGAACAAGAACAAAGGCCCTCTCTTCTCTCCCCCTCCTCTGGGACAGTCTGCCTTCATGCTTCAGGACATTAATATTTCAGTAGTTACACTGGATAAAAATTGAACAATGGATGAAACCTAATTATTTTTCTTAGGCCTTTGATATGATCTTATCCAGGTTAATTTTCTTATATTCTGTCCTAGTGAATTTCATTATAAGTCACACTTCCCTACCTGAAACATTTCCTTTAAATATTGTACTCAGAAAAAAAAAAAAAAGAAACTTTGTCTCCTCTTTGTTTCTTCTATGTTGTGTAACCACTACCACCAAGATTATTGGGGAAAAAAAAAA
Organism: Parus major; assembly: GCF_001522545.3. NCBI lineage: Eukaryota > Metazoa > Chordata > Aves > Passeriformes > Paridae > Parus > Parus major. Next base: position 84,216,364 of record NC_031770.1, on the reverse strand, counting down.
AAGGGAATGAAAATCATGTCTCTTAGCAGCCTCTCCAGCCTCTTCTGCCTCCCTTCCCAGCTGTTCTTGCTTATTTTCTTTCTCATTTCTCTCCTCTGTTTTGTACAGATATCATCTGATGCTGCTCAGCCTTTGGCATCTTCTCCTTCTCTGCAAGCTGCTGCTGAGAAGAGCAAAGCAGAGGTATATTGGTTTTGGATGTAACTCTTATCAGGTTACTGCTTTGCACAAATGTTTATATCTCTATAGAGTAATTTCACTGAGGTAACTTGAGAGTTTGATTTGCTGTTAATTCTTCACACATTTGAAATACGTCTCTCCTTTTTTCTTGGACTAGCTAACTGAAAAGAGCCAATACAACTGCAAAGTACATGTGTGGTTGTTCCCTCTTGGTGTTTGTGTGTCAAAATTCTGGTTCTTTTCAGATTTTGTGTCACAAAACTGTGGAAAACCCAATTAATTCCCAGCTAATGGGCATGAGTGATACTGTCCTGTCTCATCAGGGATAATTTCTGGTATCTCTTTCTGTATTACTTGCTTATTCCAGATTCTAAATTATCAGTATTGTTCCAACCATTTAGTTCATTCTCCTTGGAGATAAATATAGAATTAATTTGAGTCATACTGGTTTTAATATCTCTTCTGGCTGGGATGTGTGTGTGTGCTAACACATTTGCTGCTTAGATGGGTCTTTGAAAAATATAACACACAGGCAAGTAGTAGATGAGGCATCATTTATATCAAGTTACAGTAAATGGCACAATTTACAACAATAATAAGATACATTTTTAAAATGTGAATGTCGAGTGTAAGGTTCTTTTGGATACTTCACTCTGAATCGAGACTATACAGTATACGAAATAATTTATGATGTGAACATAAATCAAGCTCTTTCCTTTTAAATACAGAAAATTTGGACAGAAGTTATAAATTATTTTTGTTCAGCTATATTTAAACATTAATTAAAATTTAAATGACAATGTCATGGACTAAGGCCACAAACCTTGCTGAATTTGTCATGTGTTTTAAGTTGTACCAGGAGTAGCGGTGGCTGCTAAAAGTGAAACTTGCCTTTACTTTCTTATCCACCTCTGTTGGTGCATTCACGTTTATAAGTTCTTTTGTGTAACTAGAATGCCATGTTACAAGAAATGAAACTTGGAAAAAAATTTATAATATTTCCCTAGAATTTAAGACCAATATAAAGTCAATTTAATTTTATGATCTTCATAGTGCTTTTTGACTGCTATTGCAAGTAATGAAACACTTGACTGAAGTTCTGGCATGAATGCAACATCTGAGAAATGTTTTTATTTAGTCTGAATTCATTTTTATCTAATGGAGCTGAGGCAGAAAACTTGAATATTGAAATCAGGAAGTGTGAAGATGAAGGACTTGCAGATTTTCAAGTCCACAGTGAAAATTAAATGAATGAAGATAAAGTTACTGGGAATCAAGATTGTTTCTGTAGACTCTGTGAGGTGTGGAGGTAGAAACACGGGAAAACAGTTTATTTTAAATGTTAATATATTCACTATTAAGCTTTCAGAGATTTTTTTAAGGGCAACAAGAGGTAAATACTTATATTTGGTCACCTTTATGGAGTGTTTGCCATATGAAAACTTGCTGCAAGCCCTCCCTGTTCTTGAAGTCTTGAAAAATAAGTGTTTCCAGATACTTTTCAATCCAGAAGTGAGGTTTCTTTGAGGAAACATACTTTAAAAAAATGTTCAATTCAAACTGGAAATCAGGACATGCTGAAAAAATGCAAAAACTGTAACTCAGCTTTCATTTAAACATATTCAAGGAAATTAAACATACTGTGATTGAAAAGTAAGAGTACTTACAGGACATTTCAAACAAGCTTTCCCAGGAGCAGAGGAATCAAATCATAGAATTGTAGACTCGTAGAATGGTTTGAGTTGGAAAGGCCCATAAAGATCATGTAGTTCCACCCCCCTGCTGTGGACATCCAGTAGACCAGATTGCTCAAAACCCTATCCAACCTTGAACACTTCCAGGGATAGGGGATCCATAGCCTTCCTGGGCACTCTGTTCTAGTGCCTCACCATCCTCACAGTAAAGAATTTCATTGCGTATCTAATCTAAACCTGCCCTCTTTCAGTTTGAAGCCATTCCCCCTTCTCTTGTCACTGTCCTGATGGAATCCTTACCCTTTGTTCCTGAAGCCCCCTTTAGGTACTATTATAGGAAGACTATTATAAAAGTATCCCTGGAGTCCTCTTTCTTCTCCAGACTTAGACAACCCAAATTTTCTCAGCCTGTCTCAAGAGAGAGGTGCTCCAGCCCTCAGTCATTTTTGTGGCCCTTCTCTGGGCTGCAGCGGGTCCATGTCCTTCTGATGTTGGGGGCCCCAACTGCGGAGGAAGGGTCTGGTCTGTGAGAGCAGTGCAAAGGAGGAGAATCATGTCTCTTGCCCTGTTGGTCACACTTCTTTTAATGCAGTTGTCTAAGTTTCCATGGCTGAAGAGATTATGTTTATTTAAATTATTCAACTTGAGAAGGTTGGAGTGGGATGTGAAAACAGAAAATGAAATACTTTTCAAGAAGTTGTTGCTCTGACAGTGTAATTTGTGTGTATTTTAGAATGCGGGTTGGTACTAGGGTCAAGACACAGTAATGGAAGAAAGGCTGAGCTTCATTGAAAGGCATGGCTATGCATTTGTGTAATCCTAGTTCAGTAAGACTGCAAGTCTCAGGTTATGTGACCTCAAAATAAAGTACTGCTCTGTACTTGTCGCAGTCATACAGACATTCCTTGAACACCTTACACTACCACAGCTGAGATACAGTATTGGCAAGGCCTCTAGTTTGGACCAATGTGTTCACTTTTGTGTTCTTATATTCAGTGAAATCTAAGTTAATCTCTGTTTAATTCATCAGAACAGATACTCCAGATTTCCCTATTGGGGTTTCATGACTGTGGTCATTGCTTTCTGTTGCTTGTGAGCAGGTGCTCAGTGTGATAGTCTTATTTTCCAGGAACTGAGTGTTCAGGTTAATGTCTGATGAAATAATTCCCATGGTTTAGTTGGGACTTAAGTAGCCCCAATCCATCTAGTAAATATGGTAAAAGGTTTGAAAATGGACTACTGGAAGTTTTGAAGAATATGTTACTTGGATCCTCCCATGCCCGGGCACCGTCAAAAAAACACCAAAAAAAAAAAAACAAACCAAAAAACAAACAAACAAACAAACAAAAAATCCCTTCATCTGAGTGTTAGAACCATATTAAGTAAATGCCATGGTATAAAAATTTTTAAATTGTATATACTGGGTGTTAAAAAAAAAAAGGAAAAAACAACAAATATTCCTTACTGACACAAACTATTAACTGTTTTATTTTAATACTTGAGCTGCATGGACAGTTCCAGCCTCTCAACCTTCCTCCTAATATCGGGAAAGTTGTAAACAGTAGTGTTTTCTGAAATAAGGCTGTTTTGAAGCTTTGAGAAAATGGGTCTAATGGCCAAAGGAACCTTTAGGAGCCGCTGTTTCATTGTCGTTATTGCAGATGGTAAACTCTTGTTTAATCCATTTAGTGTTTAAATATACACACTAGAACTACGCCATAGTTGTACAAGGCAAATGCAGGCAGACTTTGTCAGCAATTGCTAACCTAGAAAGTCTGTATCTTCTTCATGTTATTCCTTAAGGAGTATTTTATGCTTTGCTTCAGTCAGATGAGTCAGTAATTTTGGCACATTCATTCATTAAAAACTAAAGTGAAGAAATGCCTGTAATGTCATTATCATGCATGCAAAGTAAAGGGATCTTTTTATTTTCACTTTCTGGAGCAACATAATATCTCATGACTCAGCTGGCCTGTCATATGGCCCAAGGCAACTTTTTTACATTCAGGAGTATTTTTTTTAAGACTACTAGATTAGCTTTTAAATATTAGTACCTTTCTGCAGAAAGCAGCATGCAATTTACCTTAGTCTGTTTCTTTGGTCAAGGCAGCTGACATCCACCCTTAATGACAGAGGCTGTGAGAATTAATGGAGATACTTATATAATTTTTTTCTCTTCAGCTTTGCTTAGCTTAGGGGAAGCAATACTGGGGATTTTTCCCCTCTTTTGCTTATCAAGCAGAAAAGCAGATGAGCAGGTGAAAAAGTGAATTTCTTGCATTTAATCTAAAAGTCACAGTATTTTTAGTATTAGTATTTGAGCAAAATGAGTCACATCTGGAAGGAGAGCAGATAGAAGCATAAACTCTGATTTAAAATGGAGTAACTGAAGATCTCTGTTTATAGTCTGTATGGCTGTAGACATTCAATATGTTTACAAATTGGGTACTAGCAAAATGCTTTTTCTTTTTGCAGAAGGAAAAAGAAAAAAAGAAAGAAGAGAAAAAGAGAGAGAGAGAATCAGAAAAACCATCAAAACAGTTAACAGCTGAAAAGGTAATAAGTGTTTCTTTTTTTTTTTCCAGTTATTTAAAAATGGCACATAGTATTAGATATGTTCAGAGATCTGGGGAAAAAAATTAATGTGTGTATATATATATACATATACACACACATGTGTATGTTTATATGAGTTGTAATCTGGTTAATCCACATGAATTGTGTGCTTGTGCTGTTGCTTACATACAAAGTTTGGTTGACCATATGATGAAGAATGTGTTTAGGAGAAGAAATGGGTTAAGATTTCCTAAAGTTCAGGCTCAGACCATAAATCTAATAAAGGTTTTTAAGATCGGTCTTGAGTTGGAAGGAACATCAAGTCCTTTCACACAAGGGTCATAAAGTCCAGCTGTTAAGTGCACAGCCTGTATGGGGATTGAACCCCCAAACTTGGTGGCACCATGCTCTGATCAGCTGAGCTAACCTAAGGTCATGGACCGCTGCTATTCTTGCACAGAAAGTTGTCAGTTTTGTTGAGTTCTGTATTATCATCTAATAACGTCTTTCATAAATGAATCCATTTTAAACCTAAATGTATAATCTATGGAATTTAATTTTTAACTAAGTAAATTGAAAATTTGCAACTAAGATCATGTTATAAAATATGACAAGCAAACCACTTAAGGTGCTTCTTTCCACAGCTATATTAAAGCCTAATAAGCAGCCTTAGCAATGTAGGTACAATTAAAATTTCATGTGCACTTCTACAGAGAGTCAATATTAAACAAAAATGAAATGGACAGTTTTAGTATTAAATATAGTAATTTATTTTAATACAGATGTTGTCTCTCCAATCTTGTGAATCCATTAATATGTTTAGGTCTGTAGTGCAGTCTGAAGAATACACTGGAGTCATGATCTGTCAGTTTATTCCCTGGTAGAGCTGTGTTACAATTATGAAAAATGTTGTCTTCACAGACTATGATTGCAGATGTACTTCTATTTCAGTTTTCAAATAGAATATTTTTTCATTTTATGTAATGAAACTAGATACAAAAATATGCATACTTGGAGGGGAAAAAAAGCCCCTCCTCAATACAAATATCATTTTTCTTAAATTAGAAAGCAAGTTTGGAATGAGTTAGTGCAGAAGCAGATTTTGTTATGACAATTCGTGAAGCTTCACTGAGCTATTGTTATTGATATGGTGGGAGATTAAAGTAAGTTTATGGATGACAATAAAAAGATTAGAATTGATGATTACTGAAGCTTTATGGGGGTGTCCAGCCAAGTTAAATGTTTTATTTTGGTCCTTATAATAATATGCTGTAGTTATAAAGGCTAAAATCATTGCTGTAGTTTGGAAACATTAACTTTCTAGAGCCCAAAGATCTACTTTTGGACTGGGAGAGAGGGTTTCCCTTTTTAAGGATGCATGAACTTGTTATGTGGCTGGGAATATTTGGTTAAGTGAGGGGAAGTGACAACAGAGCATAGTAACAGCTGAGGGATTATACTACTTGAAATAAAAAACAATTCTAATGCCACTGATTAGATTTAAATTTGAAAAGGCATTACCAGTTAATGATTAGGCAAATAAAAAGAAGTCTTTTGATTTAAAATGCTTGTACTACAAAATGTGGAATTTAGTAAATATATTTGTATTAGCTGTTGTAACAGCTGCAAAATGTTTGAAACACTGCAGCATATTTTATCTCATTATTAATGTGTCAGCACCGACTGCTCAAATGGAGCTCATCTGTGTGTCATCTTTTTAATTTAAGATATTCTTCAAGGTTGGGCTTTTAAAGGATCATTCATTCAAAATAAGCTGCTTTTTGACTGTAAACATTATATGTTTTAAAAGCCTAGTTGCTTTCTATAATCCAAATGAAAGAGAGCTGTGTCATAGATTTGTTTCTGCTGGGCAGTGTTGGTGAGCTAGAAAACCAAAAGGTTTTATTTTCATACTTGGAATAATACATTGCTGCTTTTGTGGTGTGATTCTGCTTTAGGGAGCTGATAAATATTAGTATTTCAGTAATAATGATGCACTTCACATCTAGGTAGAGACTAGCTATAGGATCTTTTAAATATTGCCTCCTCAATCAGCAGGGGAGTGTAGGCATCTTGAGCATAATGTCTGTTGTGTTATCAGCAACCACATCAAGCAGTCAGTGGTTATTTTTCCCAGTTCCTGGCAGAGGAAACAATATGAGAAATCTGAACACTTCATATGTAAAGTCACTGGTTGCCTTCAGGCATGGTTTATCTCCAGTCTAGTTATTCCAGGCTTGGGAAGTTAATGAATTAAAAATATGTGAGCAAGCAGTTGACAGTTCTGTCACAATTTTGAGATTTCTTTTAGATTAAAGTAATTCAAGCAATGTTTTAGCTATCCTATAGAGGACTCAATAAAGATGGAAAAAATTAGAAGTCTTAAATTGGTAAAAAGATGAATCTAGAGAAGACTTAATATCTATTCTTGTGTCGTGTACTCCTACAAGTCTTCAGTTCCTAGTGACTTCGATTTTTTCTTTTGTTGAGATAAAATTTCTCAGCTCTTAAAACAAGAATAAACATCCTAAAAATTTAAAACATTCAATTTCAGTTCTCATGTTCTTATCTCTGCTTCACAGAGCTGATTAATTTGCTCCTACATCCATTTGAGAGTCTTTCTCTTGTCACTAACTAGATCCAGTCACTAATTGATCCCTAGTGTTTAGCAAACTAAATGTCTAGCATGATTTCTTTTGGATTTTCAAATATTACTGAAAGCTTCTAGCATTGATTTAGTAAGCTTATGATCCAAATATTGCATTAATGTGTCAGGTAATTATGGCATGAATGATACTTCGTTGATTACCATGCTTGGATAAACAAAGAGCATCATCTTTAAACTGATTTAATAGTGAATTTTCTTACTGAAATTGCTCTTCAGTACAGAGTCATCATGTGCTTGAAGTGGGTTTCAGGGGAAATATTTTCTTGTGAGCATTCACACTGGACAGTTTACATGCAGTGTAGAATTTCCTCAAGATCAGAGAGATCTGTTGCAGATAAAGAGGAAGGATACTTGTTTGACTGTTTTTGAGCTGTTCACTTACTCATTTTGAGTATTATGCTATTTCCACAATTGCAGATCTCAAGTTTCCTTAGCACTTCTGCTGAAAGAAACCTTATCCTTACAGTTACTTTGGAGAAACAGGGAAAATACTGCAAGAAAACTGCTGAAACAATTATTATATAATTTTTCATGACATGAAAACTGGGGCCAGGTTATTTGACATGTTCACTCAAAGCCCAGCTTGTTTGCAAGCAACAGAAGTACAAATTTTTGCAGTATTAGAAATGTGTTGAATAATCAAACTGAGCTAATTGTGTGCTTCTTAATGTTTCCTGTGGGCCAACAGCAGGATAATAGCTTAAGGCAGATTGTCATGTAGTGGAAGCAAGTTTTACATACTCTGTACAGCCAATTAAGATTAAGAGATTTTAAATTGACTATAAAAGTAAGTCTCATGTTGTAAGAGTGTGTTTTATTATGGGGAGGGGAAGAAAGTCTGTAGTTTGGCCACCAATCTTACATGTTTTGTTGGCAGTTAGACAAGGAAGTCTTTAATTTGTAGGCAGGAAAAAACAACTATACTTTCGCTTGCCATTTTTGAACTTCATCATTCTGCCTGCCCTTTCATCAGCTGCTGAGGAGCTTTCCCTTCTTACTAATTACTCTTCGGCACAGCTGAAGGTAGTGAAATTTCCCAAAGCCATGATTTTCTTGGGTTTTTTTTGGTCCTTCCTTTTCTGCTTAAGATGACTGAAAAAGTTCTCTGGTCAAGAATAGGGTAAATCACTGAATTCCTTTTTTTATTTCTAGCATAAGTAGAATTCTTGTTCATCCTTGAGTATTTGGATGTGTTCAATTTAGAATTATTTGGTGATTTCAAAAACAATATTTACCATATGTATTCTACTTCTGCATGAGAGAGCTCTCAAAGCCTCATAGTAGTTTTTTGAAATAAAATTTAACTTGTGTAGACACTTCAGATGAAGTTTCTTCTTGGAGCACAGAGGAGCACTTTAGAAAAGGTCCATGCTATTCTTCATGCAGCAGGTTGGAGCAGGCTCTGTGTGCACTCCATCTGCCTTATACTTGTTTTCCACTGAAAGGAAGCACAGAAAAGTAGATGAGGTGCATTTAGGTCATTCAGGCTGAGTGATCAGGGGCATGGCTGGGACATCCCCAGTGTGAACTGGGGAGACAGTGTGACCCAAGGATAAACAAAAGCTGCAGAGTGAACTGAGGAATATTGTTCACAAGCCATCAAAGAGTATAAGGAATAATATTTCATTTAGTAGAGACATTTGCTTTGCACTATTTAGAACAGTGAAGTTGGACTGCGCTGTATGAATGACTTCTTGAATTTCAGAGGAACCAGGATTGTTTAGTTTTTCAAGACATATCTGTTTATGTACTTCTGCAGTACAAATTCAAATGAAAGCAGCATCACTAGGTGTGGTGTGACGCTGTGAGGCTCTGGAATGCTCCCAGAGTAAAGAAGAAGAAAATTGGTGTGCCTAAATTTTCAGATTTTTGTAGGGTTCAACTCATTATGTAGTCTAATTTTTAAATAAAGAAAATGTGGTATGCAACAGTGCTAACAACCCAGAATTAAGCTAGAAGTTATTTGGAAAACTGTCCTTGGAAAACTCGGTAAGTATTTCTAATATCTAAAATTAGAAAGTTCAGCTAAGTCCATGACACTGAATACTTTGGAAATGTTTGGGTTCAGCACTGTGTAGCTTTCTCTGTGGTTTAGAGGTTTCACATGAGTTGAATACTTTCATGAAAATATTGTGATGTTTTGGATGTAAAACACCGCATGTTGAGGACCATCTAAGTTATGGAAATAAACCCCTTTAAGACAAGATTGTGTTGTACGAGGATAGTAAAGTTAAATGGTTAGGATATAAAGAATGAAGTTGCTTTTTTTCCACTGAGTACTGGTGCATTTGCAAACTAATATCAACACTCAAAGATTTTTTCATTCTGCTGAACATATCAAGATGATGAATTGCTCTGAAGGACTGCAGCAGTTACACTTGATTAACTGAAGTTCAGTATGACACTGTGAGTTAGTTTGTTTTATTATATTGCATTTTGAATTTGAAACTGACTGTTGTTTTTGTATAAAGTTATTTTAAGTGACAGGAATGGGTCAGTTGGAGGTTACTTTTCAATGGTAGTATATCAAATGCTGGTTTTCTTTCCCAAAATGAGGACTAAATTGGCAGATTAAACTTGGCAGTAGCAGTTAGCTGCTGCCTCTCAGTCAGCTGGTACCAGGCAGCACCAGATGGCCTGTATTACAGAGGTACAGACATCAGTTTATTTGCATTTAAAATGTACTGGAGAGCCCCTCAAAAGTGGGGGCAACTCATATTAGCAGCCTTTCCCCTTCAGATAGGAAAAACAGCATGTCAGATACTTATTTAACCAAATAGGAAGAACTTAACCTAGCTTAAGTCTTCCCCCAAAGACAGCTAAAACTCACAGAAAAATCAGCCTGCCTGGACAATTGAGGCAAGGGGAACTATCAGTCCCTCTTATTTCTCTGGGAGGTAATTTGCTTATCCAAAGTATTACAAGTTATCATCCCAATAATTTTGTACTAGGAGAAGTGAGTTGGAGCAAATAGTGCTTTAGTGTTCTTCACTTCCTTAAAACTGAGTAGCACTGTAAGAATGCATGGAAGAAATGAAAGCCTGCAAAATATTTAGTGTCCCCCTAAACACCTGTTTGGTGAAAGTGATCTGCGTGTTTACTTTTAACTTGTAGGAAAAAGTGGTTTCACAAATACTGACCTGAATGATAATTTAAATGCAGAATCCCATTATAAATATTCTAAATGTTTTCTTTGTTTTGATACTGTATTGTTGATAATTTGCTAAATCATTTGAATAGTTGATAATAACATTTGCCTGGACATCTTAGCATTGTTTGCCTGAGTGATTTCTTTTTAAAATATCTTTTCCTTTTGATTTTTATATGAAATGAAATATTACTTTAAATTGTAATAAAAAACCAATCATGTATATCATGGTAACAGCAAAATAGAAAGCTGTTTTGCTCTCTGGTTGAATACAAAGTTTTATTTAGTCTTTGTTTTCATAAATTCAGACTAAGCAGATAAGAATTAAAACTCAGAATTTAGGAGTATGTGGTAAGACATAGGGCAGCCTGTTTCTCTGCCTCTACCCCCACAAAGGGTGAAGAGTTTTAAGGCTTCTTGTACTCCCAGTCTGCATTTTACAGTCTGTAGACCTCTCCCAGCCTGGTTTTACATTTCTAATCATACCTTCTCAGTCTTACGGAAGAGATCAGATTATTTTGGGTTCTTTGGTTGTTTTTAATGCTAATCTGGAAGAAAGTAAATCAAATTAGATTCTTCCCAAAACAGTACTATTCATTCCTTTTGCAGGTAACAAAGGACTACTTTTGTTTGAGGATTGCCATGAAAAATGGTCTTACTTAATGAAATTAATCTGTCATGGCTCTTATTACGTATTTGCAGTTGTAGACAAAGAAATTAAGAAATAGATATTGCAGGTAGAGGCAATGAAAGAAACCCTTTTTTGTCAGAAAAAAAGGAAAAGTATTTATCTTTTTCTGTGTTGGAAAAGGAGTCAGCGTTCAGGAAGGGTATCCAGTGTGTGTTTGCTGTATCAGTTTGATCCTCTCAACTCTGGTCTGCAGCAGAACAGTATTTTAATGCAATTTAAAAAAATTCTATACAAGTGGAGTCTAAAAAACAATGACAGAAAGCTTGAGTAAGGGCTGCTTTGGTTAAATTTGCCTTTGTTTAACTCGCCAAACTGTTTTTAACAGAAAGCTATTTTAAGTTTGCTTAGTTTTAATTGACCCTCTGCTATGCTTTGGTCCATGCAGGTTCAAAATATAATATTGCCTTGAGTTTCAGTTGATAATACTTATTAACAGATGGCATTTTCAGCTTGTGATAAGCTTAATCTTTTTTCCTGGTGACTTTGACACAATTAATATTAACAACATTATTAATATTATCAACACTACATATGTTTATTTGTATATTGAGCAAAATCAAGTGGACACATTTAAACAAGCATGTACTAAATCAGCCTTACTCATGGGTGGATTCTGTCTTTAGGAAAAATACATTCTGAGACATTTGAAACCACAGGACCATGCATGATTATAACTGCAAATATCCAATCACTTCTAAAAAAGTTTTATAGAAATTACTGTACTGATTTTGTACACTGATTGTGTACAAGCAATCAAATGTGCAGGAACAAAATGCACAATGCATTTACCTAAGTGGTATTGATACATGGAACGTAATGTAAAGAAGGATATGGATTGGATAAGATGAAACTGATAAGAGGAAAAAGACTTTAAATTAAATAGTGTTGCTCAAAATAATAATCTTATCTTGTTCTGAATAATAGGCTTCCTTTGTTTTCCTGAAATAATGCCAGTACTGGAGCATGGGCAAAGCAATAGAGTGCTTTTGTGTGTTCTGTGTCATTTTACCATGCTTAAACTAGAATGTGCTTAATCTCACTCTGGTGTGTGAACATGAAGGTAGGGCAATAGCATAGTGGGAAATCCTGTTAGATGTGCAAGTGTCACTGGAGAGTAAAGACACTGACTTATTTTTCATTAAAAATTATTTTAGATGTCACTGGCAATATTAAATCTCCAAGATGAGCTTAATCTTTAAATGGATGATAATAATAATAACTATAATAATACACCATGTTCCAGCAATCTTCTGGTGTCATGCAACAACTTTGTGTGTCTTCCAGTTTAAATTCATAGTTTATTGTGTGTGTTTTGCTAAAAAGAATATTTTTTTTGGACTGTTGAATTTATTGCATTTTGATAGTTGCTTTTGGCACTAGAACAGTTGTGTGGAACCTTTTATGACTTGGCATTCATACTGTTGCATAATTATGTCTTCACAAAGTTAACTCAAAGGTAAATAGCACTGTAGCTGTGGTAGAGGTAGAAGCAAGACAAGATAAAAGCAGGATTTTTCAACACAATTTGAAGGAAATGGACACTCTAGATAATTTTTTCAGATGATAATTGTGATGCAAAATTAAGTTACCAGTTGCCTAATTGTTCAAATAACTGGCAGCTCTTTAATGCTAAATTCCTTACGTATTTTACCTCAATCAGAAATGTTAACCCATCTGCAATGAATTGCCACTTGGCTCTGTTGAAAAAAGAATTACAACTGGATGAGCTTATGTTTCAGTTTTATTTGAGATTTTTCTTTTATAAAATTGGTACCTGCAGTTAGAAGAAAATGGGGCAGTTCTGAGATTGGTCCCCAGACATGCCACTGTACTGTGGCAAAATAAGTCTGTCCTGCCTCTCTGCTCAGCAAGTATTGTCTCTCAACTTGAGAATATTGTACTTCATGTCAGAGTAAGGTACTGCAGGCTTATCTCTAGGCAGAAAGTGTGTTTTACACTGTGTAGTAACAGGGGTGACCTCTGCTCAAGAGAACATACAGATTTTTTTGTCTTACCTATTTAACCCTCAGTTTACATTGTAAGTAGATATCAGTGTATCTTTTCCCTTGGTTTAAAAGTGGATTATTATAATGTAAATGAAATGGGTTGGGCTGAATCTTAGCATTGATGTTGAAATGGATGACTGAACAAACAAATCAGAGGCCTTGTAATATCGTTCTGAAGGGCCAGTTTTTAAACTTCGGCATCTTCGAAGCTGTGAAGATAAAAGCTCTAAAAGGCTTGTAAGGATTGTTTAGATATTCTATTTCAGAATACACAGAAATTTCGTACAGGTTCACAATTATTTAAACTGGAGGATAAAAGCAGAAAGAGGCTTGACCTATTTCAAATTGAGGTGGAGGCTGCAGTGCTTATTGATAGTTCATGTTAAAGGTTATGATAGTATGGAGGATGAAGACAAAGAAAATGGAGATTGCACAAGTACAGACAAATCCATTTTGGTATTGCATATGATAGGTTAAAATTACTTAGCTTTTAAAGTAATTGTTTCAAAGTGATTAACTTTGAAATGAGAACAAAATTGAGGAGAAAATACCCGGGCTGGCAGAAGACACTAATGTAGCTAACGATACGTAAGTATTTATTAAACATTTCTCCCTCTCAGTAAGTTCTGCATTTGTGAAAAAGAATTATGTACATGTACGTGAGGATGATAAAGTACTTGTCAGCTCTCTCCTAACTTCTCTAGTAGTTAAAGAAAGCAACAAGCTGATACAGAAGTAAGAAAAATAAACCTGCATGGCTATTTCAGTGTCATTAGCTGTCACTGAGAGGATTGAATTTCTGTGGATCTAATTGAGAGACTTTCTCAAATGCATCTTTGGAGAAATAGTATGCTTAGACTTCATAAAGTGTTTGTAGTATACTGTTTGTGATAATGACAGAAACGATGCCAGCACAGAGTATGAGTCCAACGCTCTGAGTAAATTGTCCTGACTCAGAGGTTGTTTATATGAAACACTATTCAGTGTGATGTTTTAAGTCTGGCTAAAACATAAAGACCGTGAGAATCAGATGAACAACAACAGGGGGTGAAGTGGAGTAGTCTAATCAGTATAAAGAGAGCCAGTGATCCGCTTCTAATGTCAAAGGAAAGTAGTAAGGTGGGTCAAGGAAAAAGATTCTCTCCCAGGAATACCAGGTGTGTAAGGGGTGATTGCATAATAGGGTATAGGACTTGTTGTTTCATCCCACTTGTTGTGGGATGCAGAGAGAAAAGAATTTGGGGATGGGACAGAGAATTTGGTACACGGTTTATTATGGGATGTTTATGTGACAGAGACCAAACCAGGGGAATATGGAAATCAAGGTAGATTGGGGTATAACAAGCATGAGGAATCAGGGGGGAAGTGGATAAAAAGGGGCAGTCACATAAGTGCTGATAGTTGGCCAGGTTGCTGGGCAGTAGAATTGTCTGAGCCTTCACTTGATCTCTGCAGGCTATTCTGTATTCTTGCCAAATGCTATTTGCAACTATAGAGTTTGAGTGCTTTATCTCTTCTGTGCCTGTGTATGAACACTTGCAAACTTCAAGTTCAGCTACCAGACAAGTGAGGTAAGAGACTGCTGCTGGCCCCTGGAAAGAGGCTGCAGGCCTGAGGAATTTGAGGGTCAGCACCTGCAGAGACCAATATCTAGAAGCCAACTATTTGCAAAGACAGCATGTCTAACACCAGCTGCCAGAGACAAACGTACTGTGATCACATCATGTGTTACCAAGTAGCACATTTCACACTGGACTAACCAATAAGATAGAAGCACCTAGAAAGTTCTAAAGTATGAACTGATTGCTGGCTGAGGGTGTAGGGTCTGGATAGCAAATGAAGTTTCATGTAAAAAGCATTTTTCAGCAAAAAAACCCCACTTTCTTATAGTTAAGGAAAAGATTGAGAAGCATACCTTCATGAATAGAAATGGAAAGCATTTCTTGATTGTTTCTTTACAATGAGCTCAGTCAGTTGCCATGCCTGAAACAGCTCCTTCTTGTATGGAAATATATTAAAAGGAATTACAAATAAATGTCCTTTAGTTCTTACTGAGTACAATGATGTTGTATTACTTGAAAGGTTTTTGAAAGGAAAGTTATAAAAGAAAATAGTTTAATGAGGAACTAGAACTAATATAGCTGCATTATTGTAGTCTTGCTGAGGCTAATGAGCATAATAGAAATGGAATAGAAATGTGCAAACTCAGTTCGTATAACCATAATATGTGATTTGAAAACTGAAGGTATATTTAAAATAGCTTACAAAAATGCAAACCATGTTTATTTCATTTCACAGCTTGCAAACTGAGATGCATTAAAACATTTTGACCCTAACCCGATTTATAAATCTCATAAGGAGACACTGGATTAGCTGTAGGGTGGATCTGTCTGGGTTTTCTGATTCATAGTGATTTTTTCTATTAAGATGTAAACCCCAGGTTTTATTGGATTAACATTAGAATTCTTCCATTTTATCTAAATCAAGTTCCATGACAAGATAATACAAAATAGGAAAAGGGTTGATAAACAGCTCTTTCTCTGACTTTTGTATCCTTGTAAACAGGTCCTTGCTTTTGGGCTCAAATGTAGTAATTTCAGAGATTTACAGCTGCAGGAAACTCTGCTCAAGTCTTTGCCTCCAGAATCTATGGAAAACTTTGATACCTCTGCACTCAGACTGCATTCCTCTCCTGTTCTGCAGTCTTGCCATGCCTAGCTCGGCAGCAAGTTGCTGCATCTTGTTCTGACCATTACCTAGCAATCATCTTACTATCTTTTGATAGTTATTTTTCAAGTATCAAACTTTGGAAACAGAGCTTTTCCTCTTTTTTCAGACCCTATTCTGAACTCTTCTGTTTTAATAACCTAATATATTTGAATCTGAATACATAGAACTATTATTTCAAACATGGTTTAATGTATGAATATAAGAATAAGGATTTATCTCTGATACTTTGCCATAGTCTCAGCAGTAAGTATAAAAAGAAAGCAAACTTAATTTTAGAAAATTGTACTTTTACATGGTTCATACCTCGTTTGGAGCAAGGTAAAAGGGCCTCTGAAATTGTCTGATGCATTAGAAAGGAGCTAAACCAATTCAGCTGAGTACAGGACATAAAAGGTTTTAAGCCTTCTTGGAATACATTGACTAAAGTAAATGAGATCTGAGCTAACATTTTAAATTCAGTTAAAATACAATGTTAGTACTGCTTGGTCAATAAGTAAGAACAAAGGAATTGTCTTAATCCATTTTCACAGAAACGATTAGCGTATTAGCCTAAACCCAGATAAAATCATATTAATGAAATAAGATTATGGTGCAGGGTCTGTTATTTCTGCCATGAAGTTTTTAATTCAAATGACTAAAAATATAATGCATTTCACATAATCTTGCTCTAACTGTGAAAATCTAATGAAATCCACATACCCAGGTTTTTAAAGTGAAGATGTAGATCAAGGACCACTTTAAAAAGTTTTCCTTTGGGTTTGTATTTTGACTGAAGGATCTTCATGTGTACAGAATCATATTTAGCAGCAACAAAAAGCAATTTGGTTTTGGTTTGCTTAGTGCAAATGCCTTAAATAAGCTTACCCAGGTGAGTGTGAGTGACTCACTGAAATAATCACAATAGATTCTTAAATAATAAATTTCCATTTTCACCTTGACTTGGCTCTTTGGTTCAAGGTAGCTGTAGTTTGATAAATAAGAATGGTGGCGGTTTTGTTGTTGTTGACATGCAGGTTTTTCTCTTGATTAGAAATGCATCAGAATTTGATTGCATTGGTTGCTGTAGTCTATACAACTTTGCCATGATACCACCATGGTTTTACTTGTGTTTCAGTGTAGTACATCGGTTTTCTGTCTTTTTTGCTAGTTAGGCAAAATAGGAGTTCATCACTTGCTAAAAGTATCCTTAGTTTTGAAGAGTTAATCTGATTTCTAAATTTCTTTATCTTTAGTAGCAAGTCTGACAAAACAAGTGCTGGTATTTTATAGGATGGTAAACAAAATAACACATTTCATCTTTAATGCCATTTGAATTAAATGTTATGAAAAGATTAGTCTTTACTGATTTTCAGGTCAAGTATGAAAGCTATAAAAATATTCTTTAAAAATTCTAGCATGTGCCTATGTGAGTGATGCTGTAAATGGATACAGACTAAACTTTTTAGAGCATGAATGTCAGGGAAAATCATATCTACAAACTTATTGCAAGATATAGTAAATTACTAACATTATTTTCTCATATGGCAATTCTCAAGTGTTTATGCTCTCCTGCAAGTTTTATTGCAAGCAGGTAATGAAGAGGGAAGGAATCCAATTGCTTTATGCACAAGGCATACAATTCCTATGTATTAAGAGCAAAGGAGAGCTTTTGTTCAGTAACCGTAGAGGCGTATATGAGTTCTAGCAAGTAAACTGGAAATTGCTTTTAAGTAAGTTAGAAGTGCTTTTCACAAAATTATTTGGTGTATCTTCAGCTTTCATAAGGCCTCTTAGTAGTTAAGGTAGGGAATATAAGTTAGAAATGCATTGGTAATCATAACGTGTTTTAAACAGACTGAATTCTAGATTCATGTGAATTTTTCATTTAAGTGGAAAATTGAGGAAATAATGTGAAGAAAAATAGGAGCTGATAAGTGGACTGGACAGCTGATGAATCAGATTTTTGACACTGACTGTTATCTTGCTTGAGAATAGGAGAGATTTTTAGATTAGTAACTTATGACTGCTCTGACTGTAATGTTTTTCTACTTTAGATCTGTTAATCATGTGACTTACATCCTGCACTGTGCATGCTACCCTTTTAAATGCTCTCACACAGTGTAAATGAGAATAAGGTCACTTATACTAAATGCTGGTGTTGAAATCTGTTAAATTATTTACATTATCATCTTGCAGTAGTGAATTTGGCAAAATTCTGCTTGTTTTTAAAGTATTTGATGTGGTTTACATTTTTACTGGGTATCACATTTTTTAGAATTGTTAAACCCTTAAAATCTGTGCATATGATGATAACTCGCTTCAGTGTACAGAGGCAGAAAATGGAAACTTGAATCTCCCATTTATAAAGAAAAAAAAATCACAGTATTTTCACTGTATGCTAGCACTTTTGAACCAGGTATTACCAAAAAGGTTTGTTCACAGCTGTCAGTTCCCATGCAAAATGCCCTCAGCTGCGTGCCGGAGGAGAGTACTCTGGGGAACAGGAATGTTCAGAAGAGTAGCCCATAAATTTAGACCGTAGACCCTGGAATGTATGATCATACTAAATAATGCTCTGAAGGGATACTAACGTCCTTACTCATTTAACAAACTTGTATTATTTTCTTATTTTACTATGACGGTAATTAAAAAAAGGCAGTGGATTTGTCTGCCATGTACTCTTTGCTAGATCTGAATATTCGTACTGTTTTATCATTCAAAGTGTAACACTTATCAGAAGACCTCACATATGCTGTCTCCTTTGTCAACTGAGCAAGCTTGTGTAAAGCTTTCTACTTCCCTCTTGTCTTTCCCTGCCCATCTTGTGCACCTAATAGCTAGATGTGTTTGGGTGAAACTGGTGCTGAAAGCTGGGAAAGGACAAGCTTGTTTTGTAGTAAGGGAACATCATTTCCAGCAGCTTATAGAGCTTTTAGCATCCTATTACATATGTGAATTTAATAGGTGTGTGACAGTCAGTTATGGTGGTGCTGACCCTTCTTTTTGTTTTGCCCATATATAACCATATTCCTTGTAGACAATATCCTATGTGCTGTACTATAATCTTTGTACAGAGGAAGGAGGAGAATTGACTTGGCAATGGTTTCATGTTTTTTTCTTTTTTTCTGTGGCAGAATGAATCACTCATTTAATAGTTATCTCTAAAAATAACTGAAGAAAATTTGATGAAATACCCCACTGATACATTCACCTTCCTACAGTATGTGACTTATGCTTCAGATGTTTCTCAGTTTTCTTCACAATCCCATCTCCAGCCTTGCAGTCCAAATCTGTGAGGAAGCATTGCTGCCCATTCCAGGAACTTGGAGTTTACTTTTGGATGAGTCAACTGCAAAACTATAATACTCAAATTCAGATCTTTGAGGCTTGTGTACGCTGAGCTTCAGTGGGGAAACTGAATTTGGGAATTGGCTGTTGGATGAGGCTTATATGTAGGTTCATTCACTTGACTCATGAGCTCCTTGCATCTGTTTGACAAAGTCTATAGAGTGCCAGAAAAAGGGAAGAGAAGGTGGTTGTGACAAGAATCTACCAACAGGGAAGTACTGCTGACTCCAAGTGTGTATGTATGTCTGTGTATGTAGTCCCTGAATGAACTTAACGAGGTACTTGGATGTTGGCTTCCTTAAATTAGCAAAACAAGAAATATAATTGTGCAAAGCTAGCAAAACTAAAATAATACAAAGTATTATCACTCAGCAATAGCCAGAACCCCAGTGTGTTATCAACAGTGTTGTAGCCACAAATCCAAAGTATATCATTGTATCGACTGCTGTGAAGAATGTGTTCTCCATCCCAGCCAGTCTCATACAGGCAATTAGTTTGAAAAATATACAGTATAAAGTGTCTATCAGAATAAACATCTTTATTCACTAATAATTAGCTTTAGAGTAACATATAAGAGAGAAAAACAAGTCTGTAAAATCAACTCTAGAACTTAAGGTGTGGATCAAGTAGTTAACAGTTACTTGCTGATTTATTTGATTTCATTTAACTCAAGAAAAGTATTTCACATAAATTAGATTGGACTAGAATGGTGTAACTAGTAGTATATTGAGGGCAATACATTGTAAAAGCTCAATAAAGGCCAATATTGATTTCTGTAAAATGGAGCTTTCTTTTTTAATTTGAGACCTAACAGAGCTTTTTTGCTTTTTTTCTGGCCTAACCTGATGTTCTTACCCATTTTTTTAAAAATTAAACCACAGATAACTCCTGTTGTTGGACAAAATTCGGAAAGAAAAAATAAGGGAGGGTGGCACAGTAATGCAACATTAAATGCAGGTTGCTGAGTTAAAAGATGCTCTTTCATGATGGAATGGAAAACCTTCTCATTCTGTGTAAATTTGGAAGTTTTTGACAATGGTGTTCTTTTAATCTTTAAGGACGTAGTCAGAATTGCAGCAGAATAAACCTCAAAACTTTGGTACCAGTTTTCATAGCTTTTCCATAAAAACCTGATAGACTGGAAATTACCTTAAAATCTTAGAGCTGATATTGGATAAATGAACAAGACTGATGAGTGGCTAAGCCTACCATTTTCTAGTGGTAGCAAAATGAGCAAGATTAATTAAATCATAGACAGTATCTCTATGAATTACAAGACTGGCTGGTGCAGCTTCCACTAATGAAGGCATCATCTCAGTGTGAGATTAAAATAGGCTTGTGCACTCGGTTGCATTAAAATCAGATAATTAGAGGTGACCTGGTCTTCTCCACTGTTGCCTGCTTTTGGATTTTGTTTGTGATGGTTTCTTAGCATAGAACATTACAGTTGGCCAAGGTGCACTGTGGAGGTATATGGCGATTACCAGCATATAAATTTCAATCCAGTAATTTCAAGCCAGTTGATTTACAGTGACAGTTTGTGGGAAATTAAGTGAAGGACCAAATACTCATTTCTGCATTTCCATTTTAATTAAATAGGAAAGAGATGCTGCTTCTTATGTGCAGACCTAATTTCTCAGTTGTTCATTTTGGTAGAGGTAAAGTCATGAGGAATTCATAAATATTTTTAAATATTTGCTCTATAGATACTGGAAGATGATCAGTCTTGTTGTTAAAGGACTACTTACAGATGTGATATTAGCACCATACTGCCACGTTATTGTTTTGTAGATGTATAGCAGACAGGATTAAGACATCACTTGATTTGGGCATAAAATTGGGAGTCATTCAACACTGGATACTAACAACTAAATGAGAGCAGGAGCTTGAAGAGGGCATTTTTTCCATGATTGCACCTTTATGAGTTATCAACACCATCAAAAAACCTTATTGAAGTAAAGGAAGACACCCTGTGATGCTCTGCCCTTGTCTGCCAAGCCAGTCATGACCCTGTTAAAAGTTGTTGGTTTGGTCAAGCATGGCTTCCTCTTGATGAAGCCATTAACATTCTTGTCCTTCACGTGCCTGGAATTGGTTTCCAGGTTAGTTGTTCCATCACCTTCCTAGGTATTGAGGTGAGACTGAGCAACCAGTTGTTACCTGGTCTTGCTTCTTGCCCCTGAAGAAACGACTGGCACAAGAGCATAAGAGGAGTGGAAGGTTAAAGGACAGCATTGGAAAATAAAACAATGAAAGATTATTGTATCCCAGTTGCCTGTCATCTACAGGATTGCAAAAATTTATAGTGCCCATACTGGATCTGAGTAATGAGTGTGTCTCCTCTCCTGTACTGAAAATATGTGCTCTATAGGTGAAAATATTTGTTAAGAGGTCGCAAGGTTAGTTCTTTATCTGCCTCCTTAATTTGGCCAAAGTATCTAATACCTGCTGAACGAGGGGTAATTGAAATTAGGTTTTGTGGCTCTTTTCATAACAAGGACTCAAGTTTTTTTTAGGTAAAAAAATTCCAAGTCATGCTAGAAAATAAGCTCATCATGTGAAGGATGTTAAAGAATCAACTCCCTGGAAGCTTGTTCTCGCTTCAGTTTCTTTAAGTGATATTTGCAAACAAACTGTTTTCAGTAATCTCAGAATAATTGAAGGCAGCAGATATCACTTGCTTTCAGTAGGTCTCCAACATGAGAAGAGCCCTGAAGGGTAATGCAGTGGCCATTAGTGACAGCTGTGAAAAATGGCCATGTAAGGCCTGCATATCAAAGACGTCGTGATGTTCTGCTGTTTGCAAGGACAGTATTTCAGAAGAATGTACTAGCAGCATAAAAATGATTTTGAATGAGAAGCTGTTAATACATGACCTGAAGTAAATATATTTAGAAATTGGTATAACCATGTACTTTGTTCACTAAACGTGTGTGTATTACCAAGACAATCTTGAATGTCATAAAAAAGTAGTAGCCCCAGTAACCTTGAAAGCTCCACTTGAAAATAAATGCACAAGATTGTGTACCTGTTCTTTCTACTTGTCCTTTTTCATATCAGATTCTTAATGCTATTTTTAGTTTATCTTAATGCTGCTTAGTCTCCTATTTTTAATGTGATCTTTTTCCAAAGGGCATAACAAGGAATAGGTTATCTAGTACTGGTGTCAATACTTAAAAATAATTGCGGTGGGAGTCAAGGAGACTAGTAATAGAAACTGAGATGAATCTTAGAACAGCAAGACTCAAAGCATTTGTCATGCTACCTTGCATCTCTACAAAATGTGGTATTTTTTAGATAAAACACAACACTAAATTAAACAGTAAGTTTAAGAAATGTCACTGCCTTGTTATGCAGGTTTTTTTCCTGTTACACACTTCTGTGCTCACTGAGTACAGTACTTAACATCTTGAAAGGCCATTTTCTGCATAAAGTTTAGTCATAAATGAGTCCTTCTGGGGCAAAACTGCTAAAAAGAAATTAAACATTTCTCTTTATGATTTGTAATAAAATATTCTAGTGACTTCAGTGTGGCTTCCTTTTTGTTCTTGTCCAAAAGTTTCAATACCTTGTTTATGCCAGAATTACACGGACTGGAAGAGACCTTGGAGGTTCTCTTCTTGAGCCAGAAATGCAGCATGGTCTCTGCTACAGAACACTGAAGTAAGCCACTGCTTTTTGTTATACCTACTTCAGGGGGACCACAGTGCAGAGCCCATGGGACTGAACAGAAAACAAGACTCAAGAAGCAGTATGGTAGTGAGGGTCATTAAGTAATTACTCTTAAGAATTGTGTGTATGCAAGTTTCTTGTAACTCGTCCCACTGGTGCCAGCCTTACCTAATTCATTGCAGGTGACTTTAGCGAAGTTCCTGTCTACCTGTGAATCATGGCAGGCCTTAAGCACCAAACAAATGTCTTCTAAATTTGCACAAAAGTCCCTCCTATGTGTTATGAAGCATCTTAAACAGAAATAAAGGCATACCAAATTACAGAATTGATTGAAATCTCAGACGGGAGGATAGGAAATTCCAGGAAATGGTGCTTGTTTTGGTGAGAATGGGGGAAACAAAATAATTTTGCAGGTAAAATTAAAGAGGAAGCTAATTTGTTCCAGATAGCTGCTGAATATTGCTTTGGGTGTCTGCTGTTATACAGATGAATTTTTGGTGTTAGGTGTTTTTCATTTTTCAGATTGAAGGTTAGAATATTGGTGAAAACCATGTAGCTACAAAATGTTGAATAGTGCTTTAAGGAGAAAATCTTCACCGAGGAAACAAAGGCAGTATTAATGGCTAGAAATATTTGATGTACTAATGAGTTTGAAAATATTTTTTCAGCTTATTTTAAAGTAATTAACTAAGAAGTAACCTTAAAATCTAGTAGTTTACATACTGGCAAGGGGAGAAAAATGGGACAGAAACTTTTGATCAAGAAATAATAGTTACGATATTTGAAAGGGGCATCTTAAGAGATCATATTTTTATAGAAATTCCTAATTTTGTAACTTGTACCTTCATTGCCTTTCTTATTTAGAATGTAATGAAACAAAAATATGCATTTAATATTTATTGAAAATTTTTATTTGACAAAACAGAGGACCTAAGTAGATTATTCCTCCCATATTTTTAAATTTTTCGTTTAGATAATAAGATTAATTTGCCTCAGTAATAAGTGCCAAATAAAAGAAAGTGCTATTTTATGAACTCTTTCTCTTTAGTTCTTATTAATGTATGCAGAAGTATTTGACTTCTTTGAAAAGTTTGCATTCAAAACTAACCTGTCAGGCTTTAAATTATTTCAAACTTGTGGATTTAGGTAGTTACCAGAAATCTAATACAGTGTAATGACAACTTGCACATTTAATATAATTCTAACAGTTTTTCTTTTCAGTTGAAAGAAATCATTATATATTCAGAATTTTTAAGCTGTTTAAGCAAAAGGGGAAAAAACCAGTATCATGAAATAAAGGAGCATGTCAGAAATGCTTCTTTTTACAGCTTCTGTGACCCAGAAGGTTTCTTATAGGGATGGAGAAAACTCAAACATTCAAGGTTTTATGGCACATTCTGTTCTGAAGTACTCACTGTTAATTCTGATTAGTGTTTATAATAATTATAATTTTGTTGGTTTATAGTGTATTTCCTGAGATATGGTCAGTAGTAGAAAAGTTAATTTTGAATTGTCACTTTTAAAAAATGCTTGATATGTTGTCATGGTTTACTTTCAAAAACTATACTTACTTAGAGTGTTTGGAATCAGTGTGCTGTGCTCCAGATTGTAAACACAGTGCTGAAAGTTATAACACAGTATAGAATCAGGGAATTCATGGGGTGTTTATTCATCAGGCTATTTCCCAAACAGCTGGATCTTGAGATATGTAAAGTCAACCTAAGGATTTTTGGTAAGAGGGAGCAAGTATTTCTCTGAGAGTTTAGCGAGGGTCAGATAGTGTGATGATACCTGTTCATGGTAGCTCCAGGAATGGAGTTTGGTTAATTGGAACCCTTAGCTGAAGGTTTTCAGTGGTGATTTGCTCATGCAAGAGGAGTGTCTGTAACACTGTGTAAGAGGCTTCTGCTCACTTGGGCTGCTATTGAATACTCTTGAGTTTTCCTCACTGCTCTTTACAAACACCAAGCTCTCTCTTTGTCCCCCTTTTGCAGGAGAGGAAGAAAATAAAGGGTTATCTAAAATAGATCTTTATAAGATTGTGTTGAACTTTAAAGCTCTCCTAATGCTAAATACTAAGATTCAATGACTTCACCAATCTCAGGAGTCTCAGTGACCCTGTGAAAGCCACATTATGTATGTGACAAAGGTGTGAGTGAAGCAGGTTCTATTGGTGTCAGCCCAGTGCCCAGTCTGACTGTGTCCTTCCACTGTTCCTGGGTAATCTCTTCTAGTTAAAGGCTGTACTCATTGATCAAACAGTCCACTTTGGGTTTTTGTGATAAGTATGGAGCAAAGGCACATTAAAGGCATGTGAAGAAATGCATTTGTCATGCCACTATTATTAACCAGTTGATCTTCATTTTAGAAACTGATGTTTTGATGGATTCAGGGGATCAGTCTGATACTGGTGTAAGAAGAACTATGAACAGTTTTATGAAGTAGTTTTCATAATCAAATTTCACATCAATACCATCATACATTTTGAAGTCTCTAGGCAAGAAGAGACTAGGAGTTCTCTTTTCAGAAGAAGAAAAATGCTCTTCTTATCATTCAGGTTTAAAAAGGAAAAGGTCATGAACTCAGGTTGTGTGCATCAGTAGTCAGCATCTATAAATTCTGCAGATTGTTGTGCAGATGTTCTTTGCAGAAAGGCAAATTGATGTCATTAGTATGCATCTAATTTTTAAATTTAAGCTTTTAAAAACTTTAATTTTTTTCTCTTTAATGCTGCAGAACTGTGTAGTTTGGTTGCTGAAATGAGTTGATAAATTATAAACAGCTTTTTGCCTACTGCATGATATTCAGTGGTTCAATTTAAGACTTCAGTTTATTTCAAGCTATCCTCAAACTTAGATTTATTTTAACATTTACTACATATCACTGAAAGTACAAAAAAAAATTTTTACAGTCATGTGCCATGTCCCTTTTGACTAGAACTGCCACATACTTCATTACAAATCAAATTCATTATGATAAACAAATACAGAAAATTACTTCCATTTCTGATACTGAAGCAGGATCTTTAATGAGAATTAAAGCACTGAATCTTTTCAAACATGCTACTTGTGTTTATATTTTTCCCTTACAAGCCACAGAAGAAAGAGGATCAGCAATCGGAAGTTAAAGCGAGTCCAAAAAAGTCATCAGAACCCACTATTGACCTTTTAGGACTTGGTAAGCAATACATAATTACTTGGTTTTAAATCAAACACAGATATGTAATTTTATATTTTAATATGTGTACTTTTTTTTTCTGTGATTACTGAAAGGTTAATTTGAAAACCATAGGATTGCATGCATGAATTTAAAACTATAAAGGAAAATGCCAGTGGGATGTGGGTATATCAGTACTTACATTTTGCTAGGGAGAGTAATGAGATCCTGTGGGAAGGGGAAGTTATCAAAGCGATCTTCAAAGGCCTTGTGGATTGTAGTATTTCACTGTTTATGGTACAAGTGTATTTTTTAATGAAAATGCTGAGGTCATCTGTATTATGTATCTGTAAAATAAATTATATCATACAATTCCTTTATTAGTTAAAAGAACAGTGAACTGTCAGACTGCAGCTGACTAATACCTTGTAAAACTTAATACAGTGGGCATTTCAGTGTTCTGTACTGACTGAAACCATCATTCATTTTATCTAATCCACCTTTTTGTTTTCTGACTGGTTACTATGGGTTTGTCCTGTAAATTAAACAGTTTCTAGTAAAATAATTTAATTGACACTGCCTATACTGTTGTGTATAGGCCATTCTCATAAAATATGTCTTTCATTTATCTAATGTTGCTCTAAATGTGTTTTTTCCATTTGATGGAATCTTAAAATGGAAATGGAAGAATAAAATATTACCGTATTTTTATTTCCTTTTGAAATTCATTGTTAGGAAAATCTTCTACAAGTTGTGAGTGGATATGAAGAGTATTCACTTTCTATCAATGTAATGGTTACTCTTAATTTTCTACATAATTTTTATGTTATATTAAAGGAGGCTAATAAGTCTTTTAAATGTAATTCTAAAAGCTTCACTTTGTAGAAAAATGTTCTGGTTTATTTTTAGTTTTTTGTTTCAAGGTATGAATAAGGTGACAAAACAGTAAATGTTTTCTCTGTTATAAAATTCACACTCTCATCCAAAATGCATGTTTTTTTCCTCTCTGTTGTAGAGCTAACTGTAAAGTACCATTTTTGCCTGGGTTATATGTATGTTGTCCATATCTCATTCCAAGTAATTGCTACTATGGGCATGCAAATCTTAATTAACACCCAACAACGATTGTAGAATGAGCTTATCTAAAAAAAAAAAAAAAAAAAAAGTAATTTAGACTTGATGGAAAGCTGATTCTCCTTTATTTTCCTTTAGCAGAACAACAACCTAATTAAAAACTAAAATTTAATCAATATGTGGTTTTGAAATTGCTAGGCTTCTGTATTCTTTTGGTCATGTTTTGAAAAGTATCTTGGTAACACTGTTTTATGATACCATAATGAACTCAGATTGCATTGGCTAACTTGAGATGTAATGTGCAATGAAAATAGTATTATAATTGGTGTTCAACAGCTCTGCTTCTTCAGTGAGATATAAAAAGGGCAAAGTTTATAATATGTGTGTTAAAACACCATAATTTTAGAGGAGGGAATGCTTAAAGATCTTTTAAATAACAAATTGAAAAGCAGTATAATAAGCCAGTAGCACTTGGAATCCACTGAGCTGCAAATGAGATGCGTTAATGAGAGCAGACCTGCATATTTCATTTGAAGAGTTTTCTTTTAATTAGCACCTGCAATAGAAGACTTCAGATAGTATTAAAGGAGAGGTCACGTCAACCCAATGTATCATAGAACCACAGAGTAGTCCAGGTTGGAAGGGACCTCAAATGACCTTCTGGCCCAAGGAGTCCATGGGAAGGGGAGCAGAGACATTATCTAGCATCCTATCTGGGCACAGCGTGCAAACCTCCAGTGATGGGAACTCTGCCACATCTGTGGAGTTGTTCTGGTAATTGATCTCACGGTAAAAAATTGCTTTCTTACGTTGACAAAATTGTATCTGTTGCCTTCTGTCTTCCTTATGTGGCTCCCTGTGTTGAGAAGAGAGGCTGTGTCCTCTTCATAAGTGCTCTTTAAGTACTGGCATTCTGGGATGAGGGCCTTCCTGAGCCTTCCCTTCTCCAGGGAGAAAAGATCGACCTCCTTCACTCTTCCTCATAGAGCAGGTCCTTGCCTCTCCTTTGGACCATCTCCAGTCTGTGTCTGTCTTGAATGGCAGGGGAGAGAACTGGACACAGACTCCAGGTGAAGCCTGGGAAGTGCTGAGTTGAGTGGGATGATCACATCTTTGCCTCAGGAAGTAACACCCTTGTGGATACATCCCAGAATTTCACTCGCTTTTTTTGCTGCAGTGATGCACTGCTAATTAGAATGTATGATATGTCATATCAAATAATATTAAAATGGAAATGATTGCTTAGCTCGTTCTTCTTACTGAGCAGACATTTTTTAATGAGGATTCATTCTCTTAGGACTTCATTTCTGCAAGTGAAGACTAGTACTAGCTTTTAGTAGGGCAGCTCAAAATCACTTGTGATAGCAGGTTAAGTAATTTTAATGGATCAGAATTCATGCTAGAATAATTTTGGCTTTCAGAATGGCCCAGCTTCTTCGCGAAGTATTTTCTTGAGTAACCCTCACTGCTAGCTTTGGGTATGGTGTTAGTCTGGGTCATTGTTCTTTTTGTCTCAGTTGATTTTGCAGTAGTAACCTTGTCAGAAAGTAAACTTCCTTAGATAGGACTTATCCTATGAAAATTAGCTGGGCGATTTTTTAAAAGGAAACTCTTTCACTTTTCTTTTCAAATTGCAAAATATTCAAGGAAATATGCCTTGGCAAATTGTGCCTTTAAATCTTGTAATAGGAGAAGAGGCATGATATCCTCAGTGACCGTACTTTAACATTTGTGTTTTTCTGAGCCCTTTTGAATAGATTTGTGTGGTTCTCTTAATTTCCTGATTAGGGTGTTGTTATTGAGAGGCTGTTTAGATACTCACTTTTTGATGATGCAATTTCATTTGTTTGGTTTGGCTTTTTGATTCAGAATAGGTTTTAGTTCAGAACTCCACATACAGAAAGGTGGGGGAAATGGACATGTACAAGCTAAATACTGTTACAATCTCTACAAGCAGTAGTATTAGTGTTCTTGCTGTGCAACCCCAAATTCCTTCCCTCTCTTCCCAAGCAGTGGGAAATAACAGCCTGTTTCTGTAGGCCAAGCCTGAGGCTGCTTTTTCAGTCATCTCTACAATTATTTGGATCTTACCCATGCTGGAAGAATGCCCTGTTGAAAATGTGAAGACCTAAAATTGACGCTAAAATCAATAATACAGGATTTTATAAAATGAATTTTTAATAGGATAATTGTAGGAAACAATCTTCAGTTTGAAAGTCACAGTGTATAAACCACAGGTCTTCAGCACTTAAGTGATTGGTGGTGCTGTATTTTCATCTCACTGGTGTTAACCTTGTGCTCTGCGCTCTTTTCTGTTTGTTTTTTGTTTTTTTTTCTTACAAGGTGGATGTCTCCACTTAAGCCAGGTTGATGTCAATGATTTCTTAATATTTTGTAAAAATTGGTGTGGTAGCTATGTACTAATGTCCATGGAGTATTGGAATGTTACACAGGCAGTTTGTGACTGTTTTTTGCCAAGGTATGCCACTTAGAAATTACTTCAACATACAGAGGAAAAGAGGAGGAAAAATAGTATTTTTAAACTATATTACCTTCAAGAATTCTCAGAAAGAAGAAAAGTGCATTTTACATATTCTGTATCATTTCCCATGTTTAGATGCACCCTCCATAAAATAAACAATTGCATATTCTGGATTAACCTCTGTAGTTACAGTGAATAGCTAGAAGAAAAGAGATTTATTATGTTGGTATATACTGAATTTGATGTGTGGAGCATTCATCTGGCATGTTTGGAGGTAAAATATTAAATGGTAAAAGCTGCTTATCTGCTTTTGCATGGGAAATATCCTCTGAAGGAGTTCTCTGAGATTTTGAGAGGTTAATCGTGATATGAAACGTAGCTGAATGTTGCATTACTGAGAAATGTACTTTTGTCAGGACTGTTGGGTAAGTACCAAAGCATCATGTGGTTGGTTCTAAGTCAGAAAGTTGCATTTATGAAATAGCAAAGATACATTTATATGTATATAAATATCATATATGCAAATATAGATCACAAACTCCTAGAATCATAGAATAGTTTGGGTTGGAAGGGACCTTTAAAGGTCATCTAGTCCAATGCTCCTGCCATCAGTAGGGACACCTTCAACTAGATCAAGTAACTCAGAGCCCCATCCAACCTGGCCTTGAATGTTTGCAGGGAAGGGGCAGCTACCCACCTCTCAGGGCAACTTTCACAACCCTCATTGTGAAAAATTTCTTTCTTATATCTAGTCTGAATCTATCCTGTTTTACCAGGACCATTACCCCTTGTTGTATCACTACAGACCCTAATAAAAAGTCTGACCTGATTTTTCCTGTAGGTCTTCAGGTACTGGAAGGCCACAATAAGGTCTCCCTGGAGCCTTCTCTTCTCCAGCCTGAACAGCCCCAACTATCTCAGACTTTCCTTAAAGGAGAAATCCCTCTGATCACCTTCATGGCCTTTCCCTGGATCTGCTGCAACAGGTCCATGTCTTTCCTGTGCTGGGGACCCCTGAGCTGGATGCAGCACTCCAGGTGTGGTCTCACCAGACTGGAGAATCCTTTCCCTCAGCCTGCTGGCCATGCTGCCTTGGATGCAGCCCAGAATACAGTTGAGTTTCTGGGCTGGAAGCACACATTGCCTGCTCATGTCCAGACTTTGATCTTCCAGGATGCATAGCTCCTGCTCTGTGGGGCTGTTCTCAATCCATTTGTCCTCAAGCCTGTATTTGTAGCATGGATTACCCTGACCCAGTGCAGGACCTTGCACTTGGCCTGGTTGAACCTCATGAGGTTTGCATGGCCCCACTTCTTGAGCTTGTAAATATGTTAACATTTATAGTATTGCTGCAATTTTCAGATTATGCTTAGGTAAGCAATATATCTTCCCAAAATGAAAACATTTACAACCACTTGAGGCATTACTAGCTTTCTGGCTAGTAATTTTTTCCACACTTTATTTTCAGAAGTATTATATAGAAATTGCCTCCCTGTGAATGCTTTTGCCCTTTTGCAAAGGTTTTAGCACTAAATAAAATTTTACTAATTCATTAAATCTGCAATAATTTTGACCAGACAGACCTTGTTTGAATCTTTGCCCAAGATTTTTGTTAGAACTATTGACCTGTTTCTCTCAGTTCTGCCGCTCTAGTAAAAAATAATCATATGCATATTCTCTGTATTGAAAGTCTTGGTATGGCTGTCATAAATGATTGTATGTTTAAAAATGGCTGCTTAGTGACAAAGTTGTTGTAAATAGTTTGGTCCCTAAAAAGTGAGTTTCAGAAATGCAGAGCTTAAGATCAGGTCTGATTTTTTGCTGTTTCCTCTTCTTCTGTCCCTTTGAAGCCCTTCTGCTGGTCATTCTCACTATTGGTGCAAATAAGTATACAAAGGATTGATGATGTATGTGAAAGCTATGAAGTATATGCATAACAGAAGAAGCACTTGGAAATTGTCATGTCAGGGATTAATAAAATCTATACAGAAAAAGAACTGTAAAGGTAAACTTCACTGGAACCTTTCACTATATTATTAAATACATCTTGATAAATAGTTTTTGTTTCTGCTATCAAACTGAAACAAGTTTGATATACTGATTACACTGTGGCTGACAGCAATCAGATATTACCTGTAATGGTGTCACAAACTGTAAGAAGAGAAGATTTGGAACTGCACCTGGGAGCAAGGGTGAAGAACAGCATCTCTTGACTCCAGACCTTCCCTTCTCTGACTGAGCATGGAAGCTCTGCCTTGCATCTGCACACATTGCAATGGTTTTTGCTACATCTAACATTTAATTCCTACCTATGGATGCATTCTCCAGAAAAGTGATGGAAGTTTCTCAAAACCTAGTTGCTTCAAAGTAATCCTGTGATGGTTGAAGATATAAATTTCTCAAAATACTCAGGCTCATGTAGCTTAATCTGATGTTTACCTGTTCCCTGGAAAGGCTACAGCTGTGTTTCCTTCTGTCATATACACACCACCTATTTTAATCAGGTTTTAATGATGGGT
Source organism: Parus major (assembly GCF_001522545.3). Classification (NCBI taxonomy): domain Eukaryota; kingdom Metazoa; phylum Chordata; class Aves; order Passeriformes; family Paridae; genus Parus; species Parus major. Next base: position 84,184,461 of record NC_031770.1, on the reverse strand, counting down.
GGCTCAAGTTGAATTGAAATGATATTCTTAGAATAAATTAAAATTGAGAAGTATCTATCTTATATTACAGAAATATTTTAAAATGATAAAGGAAAGGAGGAAATACATCCTAATCCATGATCTGGTGTGTTGGAGTTGGGACTGTCCATAATCTCTGTATAAGAACTGTGAATCATTATGTTGAAAAACAAGACTGTTCATGCCTTCATGCAGATATATTTAAATGGAAACACTAATACTGCTACAAGTAATAAACTGGAGTGAAAATACTGTTAGGCTTTTTCTATATTCTGAAACTTAGTTTTTTCAGTAGGGAAGGGGGAAGCTTTTTGGAGTCTCTTTTAGATAGATATAGATATAAATATTCCAAATATTACATTTTGAGAAATCATTAAAACAGGATCATCTATTAATACTATTCATAAAGGCTTAAAACAGTGTTGTAAACAGTAATTCAAAATGTCTGGTTTCTGCACTAGTGGAGACAGGGAGGTATTTATTCAGTAAGAGATGAAAGGCATATGCATTACCAAATAACATTCTTGCAGAACAAATCTAGCAAAAATCTGGGTTTTCATAATATTAGTTTATAAGCAACATATTAAATACTTGAAAAATACTATATTTTTGCAAATGGGTTCTGTCATGAATGTTCTGAATATGTGAAATGCTTGTTTCAGTAAATGATTGCATTTAAATTTTCAGTCTTCTATGTTAAACACCTTTACGTTCAGGGAATCTAAACAACTTTGGAATTTTAAAAAAAAATTGACAATTTTTTTTAATACATGTGCCTGACTGAGAAAATTAGAACATTAAATTATTAATTCTTGACAGTCCTTTTGCTTGAAAATTATGCACAGTTAATTCCTAAATTTATCTGAAACAGTAAACCTTTGGGGAGATGTTTTTGGAACTGCCAGTCTGCAGAATGACCTCAAAAGAAGCTTATGCTTGAATGGTCAGTACATTTATTTATACACATCTCAAAGCACTAATGTGCATTGAATGGTCCAGCCGATTATACATATGGCCATTTTGCTGTCCCCTGGCTTCCATTCATCAGAAATTAAGGAAAGAGGAGACCTTTGCATTAAGGTGCAAGTAGGTCTGTCATAATCATAGCTGAATTTGTAACTGCTTTTCAGAACCATTGCAGCAGCAGTCCCCCAGCAAAGTCAGATCACAGAAGAGTAATAAAACTGATTGAGGTGGCTACTTCACATTTCTCAAGCCCCTCACTTTTCATTCAGCACAGAAGGTCTAGTAGTGTCAACTCATTCCCATGGCTACTTCGCCTTCTTAGAAGGCTGACAGAAAAGAAGGCATCTGTCATGACCCCAGCAGGCAACCAAGCCCCAGACAGCCACTTGCCCCCTCCCCCCACTGAATGGGGGAGAGAATCAGGACCATAAAAGTGAGAAAACTTGTTGGTTGAAATAAAAATAGTTTTACAGGTAAAGCAAAAGCTGTGCATGTAAGCAAAGCAAAACTAGGAATTCCATCCACCACTTCCCATGGGCAGGCAGGTGTTCAGAAATCCCCAGGAAATTGGGGCTCCATCATCTGTAACAGTTACTTGGGAGGACAAATGCAATCACTCCAAAGGTCTTCCTCCTTCTTCTCACTGCTTTGTATACTGAGCACAGCACCATGTGGAGCATCCCTTTGGTAGTTGGGGTCACCTGTCCTGGCTGTGTCCCCTCACAGCTCCTTGTGCACCCCCAGCCCCTCCCTGGTGGGGAGCAGAAGAGGCTTTGACACTGTGCAAGCGCTGCTTGGCAATAATGAAACATCCCTGTGTTATCAACCCTGTTTCCAGCAAAATCCAAAACAGAGCCTCATACTGGCTACTGAGAGGAGCCTTAACTCTATCCCAGCCCAGACCAATGTGGCATCTGTGGGTAATCTGCTTCTGAGTGGATTGTCTCAGGGTGCAGTCTTACGATGTTAGTAGCAGTGTACTGTAATCTAGGGTTTTTGGAGTACTGACCCTTCTGTGATGTGTCAGCTGTGCCAGTCATGACCATATTTCTTTTGAAGAGAAAGTTTTGACTTAATTCAGCTAGTTTCTTATACAAAAGTCTGACTTCAGCACTGAGATTGGTTAATTTTACACTTCTTCTATTGCCTGTAAAAGCTTTCTTAAACTTGCTTTATTAAACTGTTAGAACTATTCAGTCATTAAAAAGTCCAGCAGAATCTAGAGTCACCTTTTTATTTGTCAAGTTCTATGTAATGGCAACTTACTTGTGATATGCTTGGGCATAAATTTATTAGCCAATTCTTACCACTTTTTCTTGAGCAGCTTAAAATGAAAAAAGAAATGGTTGCTCTGTTCCTTAAAAACACTATTTTAATATTTTTGTCCCTGTATCTTTCAAAGTACTTTATTGAAAATTCTTTTAAAGCACAGTTCTTTGTCATGCATGCATCCAGTTTCACCTAGATCAGTAAATGTTCATGTGTTAAAGTGACTTACAGACACCAAGGCTCAGAGCAAGAGTGATAGGTTCTTATGGATAATTAGTTCAGTGTGCCTGGCAGGTGCATTCATATGGAGCTATAGAAAAAATTCTGTGCAAAATACTTTTGAACAAGGGAAAAAATTGACTTTTTCCCTAATGCAAAGTTTATTTATGTTAAAAAAAATATTTATTTACTTATTTATTTATTTATTTATAACCTATCAAGAATAACTTCATGGATTCTAAAACTTCAAATTTTAATTCGGGAGCACTGATGAGTGTATTTTTTCTGGTACATGGTTACCAAATTTGGACCTTCTCAGTAAGATGTCTATTTAAATTCTTACTTAAAGTGTTGGTGTGCAGAGACTCCTGAAAAATGAGTAGTGTGTACTGCTAAGTTGGTGTGGTTGTCCTTAGGGAACTTTTAAGTGGGTTTTTTTGTCACTGGTTGTTTTTTGGTTGTTTTTTTTTCTGGAGGACATTAATGTGCCATCTTCTTCGGGAAAGAAGTCTTTATCTGAACAATATCATAGCCTGAAAAATATCTCAGAAACTGAGATATTTGATGGGGGCAGGCTAGGAGGGAATATACAGCTTTAATTATTCTCATGGTGTTAAGATATTAATAATTTTCACTTTTAAAGTGATTCTGTTACTTTTTCAGATGGTCCAGCTGAAGCATCTGTTACAAATGGAGGCACTGCTACTGTCACAGCACTGAATGATGACCTGGATATCTTTGGCCCAATGATCTCTAATCCTTTACCAGCAGCTGCAGTACCTCCTGCTCAGGTAAAATTTAATAAGTGTATTTAGTTATGTGTATGTATGTTATATGTGTAAATATGTGCATGCACATGTGTATTTTCCTTCAGGGAATTGTTGATTCACACAGAAGGAATGCACGCTTCTCAACACATCTTAAACACCTCATGATAGGAGATGCTTAAAATGTAACATTGGTATTTTTCTCACCTTTTCAAGCTACTGCACTGCTTGGGTATAGAAGTAGATGGTGTGGTTTTTCCTTCTGGTTATCCAGCTAAATTGGATTCTGTCTTACCCTGGTGATAGTAGTCATGTTTTCATTTATATTCTCTTGTCTTGTTCTTTTTTTAATAGGTATTGCTGAATGTAACATTATGTTCTCGCGTTATTGGGCATCCAGTCATCCTTTTTAAGACAGCTTACTGCTTTGTGGTGCTGATATTTAAGAAAGACTGCAGCAGATGCTTCTCTCTTAGACCTGCTAAAAATTCAGGGTCTGAGGTTTCATACTCAAAATCAAGAACGGATATTAAAAAAAACCTGATACTGCTACCTGGACTGATTTGTCTTTTGTATCATCTTGGAACTTGTATGTCTTGCTTTCCTCAAGGGAGAGTAGGATAACTCCTGCACCTGGCCTGCTCCTTCTTATAGCCATGACAGTTTGGAAACAAACCCATCACCATGCCTGTTGTAGCCTGGAAAGGCAGCTTTGGGACACACAAAGAATCTGCTTGAAGCTGCAGCTCTCCTTGAGTAGCTGTCCGACTCAAAGAGCAAGGTGCTGGTGATGGACATGTGCAAGCTTCCTTTAACCCAGACTGGCTTTTGAAAGGGAGGTTTTGGAGTAGTGGTGAGCTAGCTTCCCCATCTGGAGCATCTTGTTAAGGTCATTTAGAAGCTTATTTTTGTGTAGGGCTTTCTGTCCCACTCTGCTGAACAGAAAAGAATTGTGTGTATTCTTGAATTTATGATTTTGGGACATGTGATCTGTACTTGTTTCTCTTCATCTTTTAGTTTACATAGTGTGTACAATGGAAGGGATAACGATGAAAGGGAGTTCTGAGTGCCTCAAAGCATATGCGTGTTAGTCAACAGATTTTGTTATCCTTTACTCTCCCTTTCCCTGCTTGCTGCTGAGGGCTTACTTTGTGCAACATGCTAGACAGGGTTTCAGAGACTGAAACCATGCTTCTTTTTAAACATAGTGCTACTATGGATTATGGATATGGATAAACCAATCTTCCCTCCATGCATTAAGCTACCTGTAAAAAGTGATGGAAGTAACATGTGTATTTGCATTTAGATTTGGATGTGTTAGCTAAAATGGCAAAGGAAATTGTTGGTGTAGATTTTCTTATCTCTTGTGGAAGTCTCTGATCAAAGCACCAACATCAGCAGTATCTGAGTGCTTGTTGTCTGCTATTCTAATGGCTTAGATCAAAATTGATCCCTGGAGAGCTAGATGTGAAAAGCAGTAACTCTTTACTAGCTTCCCTGAGTTTTTAATTTATTACATTTGGGTGTAAATTGAGTAAATACAAATCTAGAATCATGAAGTTTTCACTTGACCTCAAAGTAAACAGGCCAGTGGTAGTATTGTACATAAAGGGCAGCATTGAATTCTGGTTTTCCTCCTTTCCAGCCGTTCTGAAGCTGGAAATGGTGACTTCTGTATGTAGCTACTGTGTGCCCAGGAGAAAAGAGCAGCCTGAGAAAGAAGAGAAAAGCCTTCTTTTGTTTCTATTCCATGGATGTGTGATGTGACCTGCTGGTTAAAGAATGTAGGAAATCCAAAAGAAGGCTAAATACTTAAGAGTGGAAAAAAAGCAAAGTGAAGGGTGATACCCTAGGTGATGATGACTAGTGATGAGTTAAATAATGGAGTAGCTGCTAAAGCATACTGAATTATGTGTGTATAGAACATTTTAAATGCATTTCTATTATAAAGATTTGGTCACTGGACCTTTTGTGAGAGGAATATTTTGACATGTTGTTCATCTTTGTGCTAGTTTCTAGACTAAGTATGGTAGTTACTAAATTGATTAAAAAGTGATAGAAAGGACAATACTATACTCAGTATCTGGTGAATCACCATGTTTATGTACTAGAAAGCATAAATATATTCACTTGCTGTAAACAAACCTGTCCGGATTGGTAGTGACATTTTTCTTTCTTCTGACTGCTGTAATCAGGAGAAACAAACAGAATTCTCAGCAAGCACTTTTCAACACACACACGATCCTTATGGTGTATTACAAGATTTAATTCTTGGTTATCTCCCATTTTTAATCAGTAATCTCAAACAAAATGTAATTTAATCAGATAATCTCTACAGATAAGAGACAGGAACATGCGTAGATAGCAGAAGACAGGTTTCTGATGGTGATTACGTGGGTTGCTTCCTAAAGTGGGGCAAAGAGAATATTATTCTATTTTTCTTTAAGATTATCAAGACCTTGCACATGTTCTGCTTCAGGATGGTGGTGTCTAGTCTGGGAACCAAGGCTGGGCAGGAGTTGCCTCTCATTTGGCAGTGCTATGAGTATTTTGTAAGGTCTTTCACCTCGCAATATTGATAAAAGTTGTATGGGATTCAGAGAAGAGTTAGGAGAACACAGGGTGCCTTATTAGAGGGTTTAAGGATTTGGTCTGTTTAAATTTCTTTAAGTAAGTAAGAGATGTGATTATAATGTGAAATTATTTTGTGCAAGGCTGTAATTGGTGAAGTGGGTATGAACTCAGATCAGCAGTTGAGTAACGCTAAGATGCAGTTCCTGTGCTTGAAATTGGAAAATTTAAGGTAGAAGTCCATGGCCAAACCTTAACTTGAACTTCTTTGAATATCTATTAACAGAAAGTATTGAAATTTTTAAAAATTAAGTAGAAGAAGGGGAACAAATGTGGAATAGCATGGCTTGCTTTCTTACTGAGATATTCACTCTTATGTTCTATACTGTAGGTGTGTCTGAGGTGCCACAGTGGAATTTGAGAGCTTTTCTTCTGAAAAAGAAGGAAATTTATTGGTGCTCCTCAAACTGATCTGTATGACCCTCGAGTTTTCACAAGATTGCTTTGCTTCTCCATTTTAACCTGAAAGGCAGCATTTAATGCTAAATGCAGTCTGTTTTATGGCACTGTGGAGCACAGAAATGTCTGTTTGAATGTTTTATTATGAGACTGAAACGTCATGATGTCTGCAAAAGTTAGGATTTATATCCATTGTCATAGCCAAGACATATTTTTCAAGTGAAAACAAAAGCATTTGTTTCTCCTTTTTCAAATGTAACTTGAGCATTGATGATCTGCAAGTACTTTGATGCTGTTTGCAGACATGTGTCTTTATCACAGTTTGCAAAAACATTTAAAATGTTTCTTCCCACTCTTCTGTATAACTGGATGCTATTGCAGACTGTTGAATTTGTAAGGAACTAGTAAAGAACAATATGTGACAGAGCAATTTTTTAATAGAATTTTGCCTATTAGCAAGCTCAGGGGGGTTTAAGCAGAGTTATCTTAGGCAGCTCCTACAGTAGAAGTAGATAAAAGGCATGTGCTATAAATTTTGCATTATTCATGGGCACAGACAGGAAAGAAGAACATTTCATATGTTTAATGATGTTTTCTCATGTGAAGTGGGCATAGCTAAATTATAGGGATTAGAATAGGGTTTGTTGCCAAACATTGTGTAGGAAAACTGAACTAAGGTCTGTCATTTCTACCTTCACTTAAAACAATTTCCTGAATTGTTTTAACCAGATGTTAATTTCAAATTTTGTATATGTCTTCTAGCAAAAAAAAAAAAATAATTGTATGTCTTCATTCTTCTGTGAAATTTGTAGGAAGGAAGAGAAGGGGAGAACTGTGAGGTATTTAGTTTAGAAGTATTAATTCAGTGAAATATTTAATGTAAGTCTTTCTCCAAGGAGGATACTAAAATCCAGTCCACTTAAACTACTTTGGATTGTGTGTGTGTGTCTGTGTGTCTGTGTCTGTATGGGCCTGATTTGAATTGTACTGTACTGGGAGCTGAGAATCAGCTTGGTGGCTACAAAAGTGTATTTTCACAAAAGTGTATTTTGTAGTGTGTAGTATGATGTATGTTTTTCATGATTCATATCTGAAAAGCTTTGGTGGCAGATTTTAAGTAAAGAGATGTTCATAAATTCTCATTTTTCCCAGAGGTGTCAGGTCTGTGTACCTAGTATGGTTGCCATAGATTGGCAGGCAAGCTTCAACTTATTAATTGGTTTTGGTGGCGTTAATTTGTCAAAGTCCTCAGATTTTATGTAAAAACGCATTGTTCCAGAAGTTTGCTTTATCATGAGTATTATTTAAGCAAGGTCTTACTGGAGAGCTATATAGTCCTATTCCAGTATCATCAGTTGAAATGTTTGTAGCTTCTCCTTAGGTTTATTTTACTCCTGTCTTCAGGTATGTGAAAGCAAGAGTTTCATTGCTTCAAATGGAGTTAGAGCAATTCCAAAAGTGACTACAGGCTGGGCAGTAAGTGGGTTGAGAGCAGCCCTGCACTGAAGGACTTGGGGGTGCTGGTGGATGCAGATCTGAACATAAGTGGGCAATGTGCACTGTAAGCCTGGAAACTCAGCAGTATCCTGGGCTGCAACAGGAGAATTGTGACCAGCAGGTCAAGGGAGCTGATTTCCTGACACTGCTCCACTCTCATGAGACCTCCACCTGCAGGGCTGCATCCAGCTCTGGGGCTCCCAGTGTAAGAAGGACATGGACCTGTAGGAGCAGTCCAGAGGGGACAAAGATGTTCAGAGGGATGGAGCACTGATCTTGTGAAGTGAGTCTGAGACAGCTGGGGTGTTCAACCTGGAGAAGAGAGAAGGCTCTGGAGATACCTTATAGTGACCTTTCAATATTTGAAGGTGGACTACAGGAAAGATGGGGAGGGACTCTTTTTCAGGGAGTCTAGTGACAGGACAAGGGAAAATGGCTTCCAATTAAACAAAGGTAGGTTTAGATTAAATATTAGGAGAAAGTTCTTTACTGTTTGGGTGGTGAGACTCTGGAACAGGTTGACCAGAGAAGCTGTGGATGCCCTCATCCTTGGCAATGTTCAAGCTGAGATTGGATAGGACTCTGAGCAACCTGATATGGTGAAAGGCGACCTGTCCATGTCAGGGGTTGGAACTTGATGATTTTTAAGGTCCCTTCCAACCCAAACCATTTACGAATCCATGATTTTACTCTTTGGTACTTTAAATGCCTTAGGTGGAGCACAGAGGAAGAGCAGGCATCATATTCCAGAATCAGAAGGAGTTAGCTGAACAGAGTCTAGAGGAACAGAAATATATTTTGAGTTCCAGAGAAGGGTAATCTGAAGAAGGAATTAGAAATGGGACTGCAGGGAAGATAAATATTTTCAAGCCTAGACAAGGATAATTGCAAAGGAAATGCTGTATTGCCTGTTGTGAGTACTGGACATGCATCAAAAAATAAAGTTGAATTTTTAATCTTATTATAAGGTTAATTATGTTCTTGGATATAATCTGAGAAAGTGATAAAAATCTTAATCTGACTTTTTCAGATGTTGCTGATAATTCCTAAAAGCAAGAGAACAGATGAGATTTCTTAGTGTCTTTCTTTGTGAACTGAGTATAGTTGAGTGCTCATTTCCTCATGAGTTATTACCAGGAAATAATAGTTGATTATTTTTAATGGAACTGGGTAGATGTCTAAAAACAAAATATGCAAAATCAAAACCAGGAGTTGAAATAAACATCAAGTCCATTTACAGTGCAAAGATAAAAAGAGTAAGCATTGCATACAGAATTTAAGACCTTAATAATGTACTTAGTACCTTGCTTACATAAGAATAATTATGTGCTAGGCTGTATTTTCTCTAAGCAGGTAGCTCTTTCAGTCAGGAGGGAGAAATTGAAACTGTTGTGTGGGGCCATTATTTATCACTATACAAATGGAAAACAGTAGAGGCCTGCCTTTTATACAGGCCATCCCTGCTTTCCTAGATACCAGCCAGAGATGTGCAGGTAGCAGGAAAATGTACATGTGCTTTTTTCTCTCCTGTAGTCCTTCTCTCCATGTGTCCCACTGTTCACTTCCCTCTTTCATTTCCTCTGTTGCCACCTCTTCTTAAATTTGTAGGAAAAATTCTGTTGCACTAATATCATTATCTCAGTAATGTCATGATACTTATCAGTATGATCCTTAAGCACCTGATGAATATTTAGGTTGAGCATAATGACATAGAGTACCATGTGAAGGAAAATTATTATATGAATGCCAGGTGTGTTTTTACAGAGGTCCTGGGTAGCGTGACAATGTTAGAGATACAAAAGTCATGTCAGTGTTGGTTGTTTTTTAACTTGGATGCCACCTGCTGTTTTCTTGCCATGTGTTTTGCATTACCTTCCATTTATTTAGGTGATGAACACTTCAGGGAGTGCTTGTCTGGTGCTTTGGCTCCTTTGAGGATCTTCCAAGACCAAACTGAATGAAGAGATATTAAATGAACATTTAATCTTAGGTTGTAAACATAACATGATGAGACCTGCAGGTTTCCAGCTCTGCCTTCTAGAGGAAAACAAACCCCTTCCTTGCTGCCTGCAGGCAGCAGAGGGGATGCCCCTCTCTCCACCCATGTGTACTGCTCCTGTGTCCTCCTCCCTGCAGCCTGCTGAGCACGGCTGTCGCACAGGCGTGCCATGGGAGATCTGTGTCAGCAGGGAACAATTCAGTAATGGGCCTTCCTGGGTGTATGCACAGGAAACAAGTACTGCTGTTCAGGACAGGCTTTTACCTGAATGTATTGTTAAATCTGATTCTGGTGTTTTTAAAGACTGGTTATGTCACACTGATAAAGAGTTGTCTCAAATAGGGAGAGCTTCCTACTCCCCACTTAAGTAACAATTTTGCTTTGCAATCAGAAATTATTGTGAGAAGGAAGAAGCCTTTTTATTATGTACAGAAATAAATTGATAATTTAATTGTACATTGGCCAGAGAGGTTTCAAAGGTCTTTTTCTGTTTGTTTTCCCTCTGTAGGTCTGTCAGCCCACTCCTGGTTGCCCACTAAGTCCTATTGACTTTGGCCCAAATTGGGTGTAGTATAGATGCAGGTTTTTTCACTTTCTAGAAAGTTTCCATTTTTTGTTTTTTTTCTCTTCCCTTTCTCCAGCAGTTTTGGAAATTTTTCACCATCAACTATATAAATCTGCACTTCTTTCTCTTGCTGGTTTCTGTCAAAATTAGCTGGTTACAGAATTGTTCTGTGTTTTGGGTATTTTCCCCCCTAATCTATGGCACTATGGATTATATACTCTCTCTGTATAATCTAGATATATATCATATATATTATATATATTACACTATGGATTATATACTCTCTCTGTATAATCTAGATATATATCATATATATGCAATATATTATATATATTATGTATTATGTATGGATTATAGAATATATACTCTCTCTCTCTCTATATATATATATCACTCTATTTATGCTAGAGGTTTCAGAAGTCACACATTTCATGTGTTTTTTAAAGGTGCATAAACACCTTTAAAACATGTTCATACTGTGGTGTTATAACAAACCCAGTGTGACCATAGTGGACGTCTCAGGGCTTAGCAGCATGCCAGCAAAAGCAGCAGATTGGTGATAGTTGCTTTAAGGAAGATTATAGGGGTGTCCCATATCTGTGTATTTTGTGGTATCCTCTTGTCTGTCTGATAAATTTGGGTATTGGATCTCAACAAACAGACCTGGTTACCTGTTCATTGACAGTGGTATTCCAAGGAAGATTTTCCTTTAGTGTGGAAAAGAGTTGAAGCTCACACAAGCTGTGGGTGCAGTAGGTATTCGCTAAGCAGTTGGGGATCATTTAGCTGGACTGAAATAAGGCCAGAGTTTAAGTATGATTTGCAGTCCTGGCTCTTTTTCACTGTGTGCAGTTGATTTGCATTAAAAGTTCCCACTGGTAACAGGATGTGTTGTGTATTTTAAGGACTATAACAAGAACCTATGTATTGCCTGATTCACCGAGAAAGCCCCCATATGGAACTGTATGGCTATGAGCAACAATGTAAAAGCTCTGAGAGACACCTGGATGTAATTTGCTTACAAAATATTCTATTACAAGGGCAGCACAAAGCCTGCCAGCCTGCCTGTATTTTAGTTTTTCAGTTGTAGATTGCAGTAAGTTTTAGATAATTATGCTTTCTCAATAAGTGAAACGTGCTTAAAGAACTCTAAGCCAGTTATAAACCATGTATTTTAGAAATTTTATTACTTGAAGTAGATAACCAAAATTTTGCCTTTTCTCCAGAGCTACTTTTCAAAGCACTTAATCTTTTGTTTTAGCTCTTCTCTAATCTCTTCTGCCTATGAAAGGATTAATGAGATGTGAATTTTAATCTCCTTATTGATTTCCTAATTATTTTTCATAATCTAATTTCAGCTCTTGATTTATGCTTCTCACTGATGAAAAATGTAAAAACAACAGGAATGAATAGTCTGTATGTGTACACCCTGAAGCTGGTTGAGGATTTAGTTTTCTTTGTTTTGTAACCTTCATCTGGTCTGATGGTCCCATATTGCCTATACTGCCTTTTTTTGTCTTTAGTCATACCACATATTTTTAAATTCTCATTCACTTAAATTTAGTTTCTGTAAATTATTGAGGTTTTATTAAGTTGAGGGTCAATATTTATCAGTAAATATTTATCATCTTTTGCTGGTTTCTTTCAGTAGTCTGTCTTGTCTTTTATTCCCCAGAGCACTTCCACTAAACCAGCAGCTGCCACCTTGTCTGGAGCAGCCGGGGATCTTGATCTATTTACTGAGCAAACAGCAAAATCCGAAGAGTCAGCGAAGAAACAGCTCTCCAAAGACTCCATTTTATCACTGTATGGCACAGGAACAATGCAGCAGCAAAATGCTCCGGGTAAATAATGTTGTGAAGGTTTCTGTGCAGTCCCATTTTAATCTTTATCTAGAAAAGTTATCTTCTACAAATATAAAGCAAAGGTTGGATACCTGTTAACTATATTCAAATGAAGGTTTTTATGTTCGGCTTTTATAAAACTGAGAAAAAATACTGAAATGTAATATGGGTGGTAAAGAAAAACATATATGTGATTTTAATTTATTTATAGCTGTTCAAATTATCAAGTGTACAATTTACTGAAAGGTCTGTGTAGTCTGCTTCTGCCATGTAATTCATCAAGTGAGGGTCCGAGTCTCCAGTGTGCAGCCAGCAGGCTGTCAGGATCCCTACAGAACTGTCAGAGCTTTGGTTTAGCTGTGTTTGTGTGAACACAAAGACCTCCAATACAGCAACTGAAAGATTCTGGTTCACCACAGGGATGCCAAGCATTTCTTGGCAGTTAATCTCATGGTGAGTCCCTTTCCTTTGAGAATTTTAAAGCAAATTTTTGCTTTTACCAGAAGCTAAATTGGCAGCACTGACACACAGATGGATACAGTTATCGTTAGAATTATTTGGTGCACTTCTGACTTACGGGATGGGGGAGGAAAATCACAAGACACTTCTGCTGAAATCTTCTCTTCTCTGGTACAGGTATGTTCATGGGGTCATCTTCTATGCCATTTACCACACAACCTTCAACTCAATTTCAAGGCTTCCCACCCATGGGAGTTCCTGTGCCAGCAGCAACTGGGATGATGGGAAACATGATGGGACAATCAGTGCCAGTCATGGGACAAAGCACGGGCATGATGGTAGGAGTGGGAATGCCCAATGGATTTACTGGTACTGCACCAACTGGTGTGATGGGACTTCCTCAAACTGTCGTTGGACCTCAAGGTGGAATGGTGGGACAGATGGTCACACCACCACAAAATAAGTATGGATTGCAACAAAACCAACAAGCTCAATGGAACCTTTCTCAGGTAAAGACTGGCCATTCCCAGACAAGAGTGCTTTAGAAAGGATGATGCTTTTCAGATACAAAATGTGTGGCTGTAGGAGGAAGGTCAAGTGTAGCCAAGCTAAAAATACTGGACTGTGAACTGTTCAGAGGCACATGTTTACAAATCAGTGAATAGTTCAATGAAAGATTACTATGAAAGCAGAGAACAATTTTGACAAGGATGACCAAACTCAGTTCTCTGCTTCCACAACTCTTCTCATCCTGTCATCAGAGCCAGCCAGGTAAAAAGCTTAGCTGAGCTAGAGTCACAAAGTTCTGAAACATAAACACAGCCTTCTAACTAAAAGCGGAATTTAACTTCTTGAGCCACTAACAATGAATACTTTCATTCACAGATTTCAAAATAATTTTTGGTGGAATGTGAAGTGCTTTGTGCTCTTAATATTTGCCTGTAGATAATTTGCTTATGTGCATCTATTGTTTTTCTGTAGCATTTCCATCCTATTTTTTAAACATGTTTAAAAGGTTCTCTAGAAGGCTTAATGTACATGTAGTACTGTATTTGTACATTTTCCAGGGAAATATCTTGAAATTGGGTATTTGAGCATTTATTGGGGCAGGGTAAGGCAGAGGGATCAGAGCTAAATTAGTCCCTTGGAGTTCAGCATGCATGACAGCAACTAGTTTTTTCATACTATTGTTTGCCTTATGATAACATAATAATTTCATGCTGCTTACTTAGTAATGCAGGAAGAGAACCTTAGTGATTTACTTAAATTAGATGATACAAATTTTTACTGTTCTGCTGTGTTACGTTGTGAACATTTATGAAGGTAAACAGCATTTCCTACATGGATAAAACAGCCCCTGTTCGAAAATACAGGCTATCATTCTGCTTTGAAAAGTAATTCTTAAAGGTGAGAATTTCAAAATGTCAGATCAAAAAAAGCTGTGGATATACTGGTGGTAGTCTTTTCCTAGGTAGCTAGCTTTAAAAAGACCCATGTCAGCTTTGAAATTAAAATCTTCCCTCTTATCAATTACATGTTAAAAGTTGGCTCCTAGAACAAACTCTTCACATGTTCCTGTACCCCTTGCACATCAGATGTCAGTATGATGACATTCCACAGTCTGCAGAACTCTGATCTAAACTCTGACTCTAGTTGAAAGGGGAAAGCTTGCTTTACCAGACTAATGTGTTTATATAGTCTGCTGCTTAAGAATTGTACTCCAGAAGAGAAGTACCACTGGGTAAAGCATGTTTTCATCAGCTTTTTTTATATTTCCAGGTTCAGTGGTGGGTTGTTTTCTGCAGATACACAGTTCTGTGTGAAAGCACACAGAACTTAATTTTACCCTGAAATACTAGTTTGCAATTTACTTAAATTTTTCACCAGTGTTTCAGTTTCATTTTGCAACCTGGTATTGTTCATTCATGTTTAAATGAACTCTGACTTTACCTAGTACTGCCTTTAGGTTGAATCAAATGTTACTTATCCAACATCTCTATTCATTGCCTCTGATTATTAATTGCTTCAAATGCTCATTTCTCTCAAAGTCATTTTGACATTGAGCACTTAAAATTACAGTGACTTGATATTTGTAAAGACTGCAAATAGTTTTGCAACAACCCTGGAGTGAATGTGCTGAATCTTGAATTCTTTCTCACCTTTAACTAGATGTTAAATTCATGTGAATTTAATTTCATGTGGATTATTTTACTTGTTTTTTAAGGAATTACAGTATCTTGAGTAGATTCTTTAGCAAGGATAGTTAGATAATACTCAAGTTTATAAATCCACCTCATTCTTTGTTGATTGTCACCTAAGTGGACAATTTCTGTAAAAACTGGTGTAGTCAAGATTATGAAGTCTCCAAAGAAATATTGCTGGGAAAAAAAATAAATCTGGAGCTGCAAGTGCAGACAAGAGATATTACTGGCTTTGGTGTTTCTTTATTGCAGTTCCTACAATTTTGTTTGTTAGCCTTGAAAATGTGAAAGCAAACTTATACCAACCAGCTGCACTGGCCACCTCCTTCACATGCTGTCAATTCTCATGTGACATCTACACCAAGTGATGCAGCCAAGCAGTTGATGTATGTTGGTGGTTGAAGGCTGTAGAAAAGATGGTGGTGTGAGAAAAAGCTTAGAAACTTAGATGGAGTCAATATTTTTATTTAATGAGAAATAATTTTAGGGAAATGTACTTGTAACTGTGTGGCTAGTTGGAGGCAGGACTGCTTTTGGCTTGTGTTACAGTGCCACTGTGCTAACCAGGCTCGTGTGTGTGTGTGTGTGTGTGCTTTGCAGATGAATCAGCAAATGGCTGGAATGAACCTCAGCAGTTCCAGCAATGTGATGGGCTTCGGCCAGCCCCCCAGCACAGCCGCAGGATGGACTGGAAGCTCCTCTGGCCAGACTCTCAGCACACAACTGTGGAAATGAAAGTTGCAATAGAAATCTTTCCCAGAACAGCCACCTAACATTCCTTGTTCAAATACATTTACTTTTGCTGTTCCTTCCATGTACATATATATTCTTTTTCTTTTTCCCCAGCTGTTCAGATTAAGAATATAACTGACTGACCGTGGTGTGGTCTATATTGATTTAAATTTGATGTAGTGAAAAGCAGATCAAGAATATATTTATACATCATTGGAAGCATTTTCATACAATGCATATGATTTCATTGATCATATTAAGAAGCTGCTTAACCACGTACTGATTTTTTCCCTCAAAATTCTAGATCAAATGTTTGCATATAAGGGATGTAGCTATCATGTTAGTAATATCCAAAAATATGAACCCCAACCCCCCAAAATTACCCAGTAATCCTGTAGAAGGTACTGTATGAACAAATGTTTAATCATATATAAATAGAATGTAAATGTATCACTGAGCAATGTTTTCTAGTGTATCAAACAAATTTTGTTTCATCATACATTTCACTGTGATGTTGTTATGGTGTGCATAACAGGGAATGTGGTTATTGAAAGAAAGATAAACCTGGATGTTACTGTAGTTCTACAAATCAATAGCTTATTCTTTTAAAGATGAGCATTTGATGCATTTGAATTTCCTGTGGTCAAGTCTCCGGCCTGGCTCAGGAGGGAGGCACACTGTGTTAAAGCTGAGAACTGACAGCACAATATGCATTCAAGGTAACTCAGTGTGAACAGATATATTTTGTCTTGCAGAGAGATCCAGGTTTATGACAGTGATTGTGTTTACATTTTATGGTGCCTCGTAATGATAAAATGTTATTTCCCTATATTAAAAGGATAAATCCGTAAATGATTGTGGGTTTTTTATTTCATTATTGTATGACCTATTTGACCGCTACTTTTAATGAAGTAAAACATGTTCAGTTTGGAGGATCCATTTATACAGATATTTAGACCAACAGTTTGTGAGTTAAAATCAGTTTATAATTACACCATTAAGCTGGATAAATACAAAAAGTATATACATAAATTATGATTTTGAAAATACTCCATTGCAGCCATGTTTCTCTATGTGGAAACAGCATTAAAACAAAGGTAAGTGTCAGTTTATTAAGCTGAGAGTTCAGAAATGCATGCAGACAAGTTAGAACAAAGCACACCCACTTGATTTGCTTATTAGAGTCTCTGAAAGCTTCCTTTTGTTTCCACAGAAGTCTGTCAGGTCTCAGGCAGAAGCAGATGATTTTAGCTGTCCGAACTGGAACGTGCGCTGGTGCGTCCGTTGTCCTGCTCTTGCCGTGGGACTGTCCCCCCACGTCATACCTCAATATTGACTGTGTCCAGGTGGTACTTTGGCTCGTTAGCTAGATTCACTTTCTCTGTTCGGGTGTGCCATACCAGAACCTAAAAAATACCATGTGTTTTTAGTAAAGTCATCTACAGAGATGACACAAAAACTTTTCACAAAGTACAGCCATAGGTACCTTTGTGCAGTTGTTTGCTTTTGGCTCCAGTTCCTCTACTGTTGTTATCTGTTTCAGAAAATCAGATTCTTGCATTCCTGGTTGAGAACCACGACGCTTGAATACGGCTTTGGGATGCGACAGGATCACTTGAAGACTTACAGCAAATCCTTGGAGAGAGTGAGACAGGGAAAAAGGTTGAGAAAAACCTTTAGGCCTTACATTTTAGTGCGGCTATACTTATGCCTTGAAGTCTCCTATGTTCTTTTTGAAAATATATAAATTTAATTATGTGGCTAGACAGTATTTGGTAGGTTTGTCTATCCTACATTGTACTGTTTTGTTTTGCCCTTAAGATACAATCAGATTTTTTTTAATTGCACTGTATTTTCAACATGTTTAATCTATTTCCCATCACATAGGTAATATATGCTTTCTTGCCTGAAAAGTCAGGTATTGCTAAAATCTTTGTTTATTCTTCCTTTCTACTTTTAATTAAGAAATGAAATTCAATTGTAAGTAAAATAGAATGTATGAAATTTATACGGTACAAACCGTTCCACACTTCAAATTGAGAGTTGGGAAAAATGGTTAAAATATGTTACAACTGTGATATTTAGATTAGCCTGTAGATTTTTAACATCCCTGTTGAGGAAAGACAAGTCATACTAATGCTCTGCCTTGGGAATAACTTTTAGCACCAGTGGTCTGCCAGGCAGTCTCAGCTGGTCTGAGCCTGGCACAGCACAGCTCAAAGGATTTATTCAGTGTACACACCTCTCTGCAATTCTTTTCTCGACTAACATGTATCAGGTTCTTTGAAGGGAGACTGCAAACTGAGAAATCACTGGTTTGAGCAAACTCACCCTCTCTGAAGGAGCTCCCATGAATCTGTAATTTGCTATTATTTATAGAACCTCTCCCATTTCCTTCAGCAATGCTCAGTCTTAAAGTATGCTTCTTTAACTATGACCCAAAAACTCTGATAGACATGTAAAAAAAAATTACAGTTGTAACTAACTCCTTTTGTCTGATTCCCAAGCTTACCAAGGAAGTCTTTATCAGTTCAGAGTGGTTCCAGCTGTCCCTTTATGACACAAGTAGTAACAGTTTTGACATCAGTTCTGGAAAACTCCAAGAATTCTAAAACCAGTATTAAAATTCTATCAGTTTAAAACTGAGCATAACTTTCTATAACTTAATGTAATTCTGATCCTTTTATTTTAGTAGAAGTGTCTTGCTACTATGTTTTCCTTGAAAGTATCTTTGACTTCTACAGGAGCCTTTTGGAGAGGAAAATATAAGGAAGTAATAACTGCGTTACATGTAAAGAAGGGCACACTGAAATCACTTTATCATGTTCTTGCTTGTAGGAAAGCGAAGGAACACACCAGAAGGTTTGTTTTGTTTTCAGTAGGAAGTTGGACCCTGATGAAGACTGGTTGGATGCAATCTGAGGTCCCAGTTCACTGATGGACACAAAAAACATTTAGACATTGTATCTTTTACGTAGCTTCATACCTCCTGTCCTGCCTGGGGTAGAGAATAGGTGTCTGCTACACCCTGCACTGCAGTCTTGCTTCTGCTCCACAAGTAGCTGCTTGTAGCCTGGCCATGCTGGAGCACAAGGTGGGCACTATCCCGGTGATCTTGGTAGCCAAGTGTAATCATTTGGGAAGAGCAGAGGGTGAGAGTTTAAACTCCCTCAGCTACAGAGATTGTGTACAGCCAGCTTGTTACACCTTGACAGGGAACCAGAGATTTAGTACTGATGAACAGATTGGTCTGCTTCAGTTTAGTGGTTTTGGTTAGGTTTTGTCGGCCTTTTTTCCTCAAATAAAATAAACTATAAATTTTGGATGCAACTGGGCTTTAATAATTTTGGGCACAAAAAAAAAATTCTTTTGCATGGGAAGGCATTTTTGGAACCCTGATCAGCTGTGTAAGCTCTCTTTCTTTTTAAATACATTTAAGATTCAAGCTGCCCATGCATAAAGAAGAAAATGAAGTAAACACCAAAATTAGTGTCCTAGATTTTAGTGCACAGTAAGAATCCCATTCTAAGCAGAAGAGACGCAGATTTTCCACTGTTTATCTCTGCCGTGTCAGTGTGGCTCCCTGGACTCATATCCTGTACTTACCCATACATTGATTTCTCATAATTTCTCTTATTGCAAGGCTTGCTCTTCTGCTGAGAAACTTGCATTGAGTTCAGAGGGTGGATTTCTCCTACACACAGATGTTCAAGTGGGCCCTGGCCCCTGCATGTGACACATGCCCTTGCTACCATGCTATTGCAAATTGTCATTTGAGGGTACTGTCAAAACTCAGGCATCAAGTAAAATTATAAATTGAGTGTTGCAGGTGACAAGGACATGGACAGTGCACTGCCTGGCCTGAGGTTTGTTTCCTTGGTCAGGGTCCATGCAGTCCTTGTTTGTTAAAAGAATCCAATAAAGCAGCAACTTAGAGATAAAATAATTCAAGGAAACTTATCTCCTGGCTCTTTAGTTCTTCAGCTCTGCTTTATTTTCACATGTATGGCATTTTGTAAGATGGACTTGAGAGCAAACCACTTTCTAGTGACAATTTTAAGTCGATTTTATCAGATGTATCATTTTGTTGTCAATAATAGAAGAGACAGCTCGGGTTTTGACCAGACTGGCACTAATTATTTCTCTCAGCAGATAATGGTCCTGTGCTAATAGATGAAAAGTCACTGTTGTTTTGAATTCTGTCACTAAACAGGGATTTATCTGGGATTACTGTCTCCAGTGTAGCATAACTGAACAGTGCTTACATGCATACAGTTATTTTACTTAGTCATTATTCCTACAAGGTCGTATTTGGCTTAACTTCACATGAAATGCCACAAGACAATTTCATAGCTGGAGTGTGAAGAGGTGTTTTGGGGGGTTTTTGGTGTTTAATGCAAGGTTGTAAATTAAATCTAATTGGCTGAAGAGCCACCTAGATAGGAATTAATTTGTGGGAGGACAAGATACCTGGGAGACATAGCAAATCTAACATCTGTTCTTCTCTCAAAGTAAGCTGTTTCTGTTAATTCACACCTTGACTTGTGTTAGATCAATGGCTTCTGTTAAAAAGCAGAACTATCTTTCTTCATCCAGTTAAACTTGAGCCAGGGTTTAAAGATTTTGTTGCCATGGTTAATGCCATTGCTTCCTGGATGTTCTAGATTAAAAACTGAAGCAGAACTTTGGAAATACCTGAACTAATTTGTATGGTGTGTTGGTTGCCAGGCAAGAAGCAACACAGGAAACGGCTACTTGGCTTTCTGAATCCAGTTTAGCATTGTAGAACAGCGGTGTCAGCCACAAATTTCTCAAAATAAATAACCAATGTTTAATGAACTGACCTAATGTGATTGCCATGTGCAAGTGTGTTCCAAAAATCTGGGGAGGTTGGCTAGCTAGGGTCTTTGAGCTGAGCCAGATGAAGTCAGCAGGACCTGTCTCCACATGCAGTAATTTGAATTTGGCCTTGTGCTTTCTAGTCTAGAGTAAGAAGTTTATATGCTTAAAGTCAAGGATGTACTTCCTCTGAACAGCCACAAGTTAACAATGATCCCAATGAACCTTTTAAGCTGTCACTCTGTTCATACTCAGCCTCATGATCAAATTCTTGTGAAAATCACTGTGGAAGATCATTCACTAAACCAAAGGGAGCCTCCTTACCAGTGCATTGAGACATGAGCACAGAACATTAACTGCAGACAGCTGATAGGTCTCCATATCAGTATTACTGCATGCATCTATACTGTTTGCATGGCAATATTTTTTAAAAAGATCCTTGCTCTTCCTTAAGTGCAGTATTTAGTATAACCTAAGTTTGCTTGTATATGGAAACATGGAAAGAAAAATGCCAGTGATGGACTACAGCATGGACTTAGGTTTGGTAGCAAGTCCCTGGAGGTGTGTTGGGAAGTCAGGAGAGAAGGGCAAGGGTAGGAAACTGCACATTGACATGCATCCTGTAGCCTGTACCTGCTCAGACACCTATGGAGTTTTGTTCTGTTTGTGCCCTGCCACTGTATTCCTGAAGGGAATGAAGATGCAAATTTCACATTATTTTTTATCAGTCTACACTGCATCCATTTCTCTCTTTGCTGAAATTGAAAATCAAGTTCAATTTCTTCAGTACTTTTTTGAAGACTAATAAAAGTTCTCTCACAAAGTAGTAACTCTTTGTTTGTGGTTGTGTAATAACTTCCTGTATTCTAAAAGTTTTGGGGTATTTTTGTCTCTATAACCCTCCCTTACATGACTTTGGTCAAAGCACAAGCAGGTAATGCTCCTAATGGAGCTGCCTTTCCCTCATGCCAGTGATTCAGCCAGCATCTGCAAGGTAAACAACTTAAGAACTTTCCATGTATATCTTCATGTCTGAGTTAGAGTCCCTTGGCTGATGTTGTGTAATGGCCTGCTGCTAATGAATTATGAACCATGCTCTCGCCTTTATAATGCCATCAGTAATCCCTTCTAGAGTACAGTATCAATATGTATCAGTAAATCCACAGGGACTGTACAACTGCACAGCTGCAGTCCTCGACACGCTGCATGGTGCTGGGCATTAAATACCTGCTTCACCCCTGAGGAATGCATTTATGTGAACACCCAAATACTTATTTTTAAGCCAGGTTGTACTATTGAGTTGAGATGCCTCTACAGTGCAGAAAAATTCACCTGGTAACCTTTTTGTCTTTGAGGTGATAACAACCATAAGTCCTCCTTTATTTACTCTTTTTGAACAGTTGGACTGTAAATACTGTACCTATTTTTATCAATAACTTCAATTAATATAACAGTGCTCTGTTAGGATGAGAAAGAACTGTACACTGTCCTTTTCCCTCTCTCAAAACATAGGGGTATCAGAATAAAAAAAGTGTCTATTTCTACCTTGCCCTTGTATTCCTACTTTTCTCTCCTGAGTACAGAAGATAGTCTAAGTGCAAATACCATATCATTTGCTGGGAAACCAGCTTCTGCTATATCAGAAATTGGACCTGTGCACAGTGGTGATTCATGTGGCAGTTGTGAGTATATACAAAAGATTGTCTAAGCTGGGACTGTCAACAAGACAGAGCTGTGTGGTGTGCAAACTTCACTGCAGAAGATTGATTAGATCCGTTTTGAAGCTTTTCTGCCTTCATCCACCAGGCGACAGCTGTCAGTGATGTTTCCCCTAAGCCCAGTGTTTCAAACTATATCCATCTATAGTTATCACTGTCATTCTGAATAACCAATGCAACATGAGTAATTTCATGATAAAGTAGCATTTTACAACATGAGGTCTAAGAAGGTCTGCATTTATACTGCCTGGTTTAGATTGATGACAAAATGACAGGCAGGGACTCCTTGTAAGAATTGCTAGGGTGAATGAATTTACAATTAACTTGTTTCAGACAGACAATTCATACAACATAAAAGCCAAGTTGCCACATAAAAATACAAACTAATTAAAGCAAGTTCAGATACCACCAAGTGTCAAATTAATTAGACAAGATGTACAAGCTTAGACTTCCGGGATAGTTAGTGCCAAAGGGCTGCACACTGCCAGCACTTCGGAAGTTTAAGGAGCTGCTTAAATTGAGAAATGGAAACAACTCATGTATCATAAATGATCCTCACCTGCCATGTCAATAGCAAAGGGCCTGTCAGCTCTCCAGCCCGTGTACCAGCCGACGACCTTGCCATTCTCCACGACCGGGCGCTCGTACCGCCGGCCTCCCACCAGGCCCACGGGCCACACCGACACCTTGCGCGTGGTCCGCATCTGCAAGAGGCAGGCACAGCGTCACTGCTTTTCTGGGACTGCTCCTGGAAACCCACGTCCAACAGCAAGACCCAGAGCTCAATAGCAATTCTACCTTACAGATTGCAGCCCAAGAGCTGTGTGTGTGCACTCGTTTTCTGTGAAATCTCCAGCTCTTTAGTCCATAGGCATCTCAATTCTACTTTAAATACCCTATTCATAATATCTTTTATGCCAAGAGTTCTTAAAGCTGTGAAAAAACGTGGGGTTTTTTTTCTTGTTTGTTTGGGTTTTCAAAGGCATAGATCTTTTCTATCTGCAAGACTACAGCATTCTGGCAGTGGGCTTATGTCTATAGATTGCCGAGATACTGTAAAATCCCAGAGAGAGAAAATATTACAATAATGATTAATACACATTTCACAAGAACAGTTAGTTTGGGACTTGTTAAAAATGCATCAAATGGAGGAAATTATGACAATTCTTTCCTACCTGAAGCAGACCTGAGATGCAGCTCAGCTCTATTAAGGATTTGTGAAAAAAGATTGCTAGGGCTAAGTCTTTTTAACTTCTGTATTTTCCCTTTAAAAGCTCTCTAAATTTCTGAGAAGGACAGAAAGCAGGCCAGGCAGGATGCTTATTATTACCAGCAGCAGCTTTCCCCTGTGGTGTAAATTAACTAAATGCAAATCTGGAAATGTGATCCTTATCTAGCATAGAAGAAGCCATAGGTATGAAAAATTGACTGTAGCAAAGAAGTATGCATGACTGGGAGTCACTTCAAGAAGGGCATTGAAGTGCTGGGGCGTGTCCAGAGAAGGGCAGCAAAACTGGGGAAGGGGCTAGAAAGTGAGTCCTATAAGGAGCAGCTGAGGGAGCTGGGGGTGTTTAGCCTTCGGGAGAGGAGGCTCAGGAGGGACCTCATCACTCTACAATGTCTGAAAGCAGGGTGGAGCCAGGCGGGGCTCAGCCTCTTCTCCCAGGTAACATTAGCAAACAGCCTCGGGCTGTGCCAGAGAAGGTTCAGGTTGCTCTTCACTGAAAGGCTTGTCAGACATGGGAATGGGTTGCCCAGAGAAGTGATGAAGTGACCATCCCTGGAAGTGTTCAATAAACTGAATATGGCGCCTTGTTTAATTAAAACCTATGGTTTAATTGGTGTGCAATTCAAACAAAGGCTGGACTCGATCTTGGAGGTCTTTTGTAACTGTAAAGATTTTGAGTCTGATTCAGTGACTTCAGATAACTGGTTCAGTGGTCCATTTTCTTCAGTAAGCAGGAGATAATATGACACAAACCTTGACACACTGCTCCCCATGGGAAAATAAGTCTGGTGTGAGAACTTGAGCAAGAGCACCGACACAGCAACTTGCACAACTTAACCACACTGGTTCAAAAGCCACTGTGCTTTAAATATGGTTCTTTTTAAACAAAGTATTAAACTATTTTAGTGCAATGTGGGCTTAATTTGATCTATTCTAAAAACAGTCTTGTCTTTTGTTGTAATTGAAACTTACTCCTTGGGGAAAAGTTATCCCTTTTTCCTTCCAAGCACTCCTCTCAGCAAAAACAAACACAGTTTTACATATTTGTAACTGCAGTCCCCTATCGATGGATGCTGAAGTAAAAGACAACCTTGGTTAAATATTAAACACTTCCCTCTCTCTCTGCCAAGGTGAAAGATTTATCATGCATATCATCAAGACTCGCAGGAGTTGTACCAGAAAAAACAAAGACATCACGTCAGCATGGCTCACATTTCTAAGCTAGAAACATTAGCAGATTCATAGAACTTTAACATAGAGAAGGTATAAAATACATATTTAAAAATCCACAAAAATGTAGGCACACACGGAAGAGAGACATGCACCTTCCCTCCCAATTAGTTGTGTATCTTCAGATTTATTTATCAAAGAATCCTCTCTCCCACTCTAATAACTGTTGCAGCTGGAACATCTCACTCAGGGTCAGCAGCCCATAGCACATAAGAGCAGGGTATACATTCAGCTGGCAATATAGGGAATTCTTGTGATAAGGATTCTGTCCAAGCCATTGCCTGGTTAATTGCCAATGAGAGACTGCCATGAATCTTTCTGAGGTTGTTGATAAACATCTTTACCTGCAACTGTTCTCTCTGCTTAAGTTTAACTTTCAAATACCTCCCACTTCTCCATGTAGGAAATGCAGAGTTAGCAATTAGCCATTTGTATATGGACATTGGCCAAACCTCCTCATGAAGATCTTTTAGCTCTGGTTTTAATGACGCATCTCTTTTGCTTATT
This sequence comes from Parus major, assembly GCF_001522545.3. Classification (NCBI taxonomy): domain Eukaryota; kingdom Metazoa; phylum Chordata; class Aves; order Passeriformes; family Paridae; genus Parus; species Parus major. The sequence goes on along the minus strand of NC_031770.1, from coordinate 84,159,373 downwards.
TTGCTAACAGTATATTTTTATTAACATCCAAACATACCAGACATGGACACGGGGAATCATCCTGTTGTGCATATCTACACAACACCATCAAGCTACATTCACCCAACAGTGCTACACCAGTAAGTACCACAGGATAAAGAGACATGGTGCCATTAATACCTCCTGGGGTGTGTGGATGCCTGAATGAATTACTAAAGTTCAGAATTGCAGTACTATAGCCATCCTGTGCCAACTGCCTGTGCCCAAACTCAAAATGCCACAAGCCAAGGGCAGGCACACTCTGGCTGCAAGAGCGTGGTCAGAGCACAGTGCACCCATGCCCTGCCTGTGTGCACAGGAAAGGTTTGGGTAGCTGTACTGCAAGATGAGCCAGGTTACACAGGACTTCTAAACTGGGTCAATAGTGGTCTCAGCAGCTGTACTGGCAGAACCAGATGGATTTGCACTAATACTCTACAACACAGTGTGTTGGAAAACCTTGTCAATGAAAAGTATCTCACTGACCTCATAAGACCAGCATGAAATGACCCAAGAAATTTTAAATTTATAATAATCTTGGGTCAACCTCAGTGTCTGTGACTTATGTCAGTAAAGCCACCACACATTAGAAGCAAGTAACCCCTTACAGAGCTCCTACTTTTTGTCCTTGGGTGACTTTATTCTCACAGGTTACATTTTTGAAGAATGAAATAAGCAGGTGTCAAGAATACAGCAATTCCTTTAAGTAAAAGCTGAAAGAGCACATCTAGACCAGTATTTATGCTAATTCTGAAATACCTCACAGCCTTGGGATATGCTAGGCAGATGAAAGTAGGAATATTTCTTTTAATCTTCTGAGAATAGCATTACTGCAGTTAACATACCAATATGTGAAGGCTGTATTTATGTATGATGGAGAAAAAGCTATTATTTGGATTAAAAGGCCAGCTTGCACCTGAAATTTTATGCTGCTAATCATCGGGACACAAAAAAGTTATTCAAAAATGTGTTAATTCTGAATAGCTTTAGTGCCATGGGTTAAACAACTGCCAAAAATCCTAGGGCTTACAAAAACAGCTTCCTAAATAACTCTTCTCTCTGTCATTGTAGTGACAGCAGTATCACAGGCTGTGTTAGTACTCAGCATTTTAAATCCTGGTAGCTTACATGAATGGTATTCTTCTTACTTACACTTCAGTCTCTGCAAGTTAAGCATCTGCTCTGTCCTAGTTAGACTTGTGTAGTTAAGGAGCAGAGACAGGTACCATCCTGCCTGGCTTGGAGAGCTCTCTCAAGGTAGAAATGCTTTTGTCCTCTATTTACTTTTTGAAAAAGGGTCTTGGGCATAGGAGGAGAGTGATGTTCTGGGTGGGGAAGATGGTAGAATAAACCTGAATAAAATAGGAGGGGGAGGAGAATTAGGAAGGAGTGGGCAAGGAAATTACAGGAGAGATGAATAACAATTGACTGAAGAAATGCAGTGAGGCGATGGGCATACAACAGTAAATACAGTAACAACAGAGTAATCACTGAAGAATAGCAAGTGAAACGCAGGAAATGGAGCTGAGCAATAAAAGACAGCGATAAAAGCATTGCTAAATTTAGTATCTCATTAGTCAATCAAGAAAAGCTGCTTAATGGGATGTGCTGGACTGATGGATAGGGAAGATACCAAGCCAGTAACAAACTATAAAAGCCCAAGGGGAATGAAGGCACATGACAGAAAAAAAAAAGAGACATGGCTGTACTTCCTACAGTGAAAAGGCTTCCAGACTGGAACAACTGTCCTGGTGTTTTTGCAGTTTCATGTCAATGTGTTTCTGTTTGGAATTCAAAGCCCTCTGCTAGGGCAAACCTGCTGCCACACCTTGTAAGCCTGTCTCTTTGTGATCTGTCCTTTTCAGGCTACAGGTTCACATCCAAGCTCACCATCCTACCCCACACCCCTGCCCATCCCAGTGATACTCCAGCAGATTTCTATGCAAAATTCCAATTTATTATTACCAAAGGCAGGACCTAGAGCTCCTTCACTACAACGTTTCCTCAGGACAAAATTTTATGGGTTAAAGCATCAGCACAGCCAGGTTCCCTGTCACTTCTCACACAGCTCTCTGCATTACTCACAGGCCATTTAAAGCCAAATTCTGCTTCAACAAAACTTATGTGAGAGCACTACAACTCAGCCAGACAGCTGAGCAGTGTTGCTGTGCCTGTTTACTGAGCCTTTGGACACAGCTCCTGCCCCCACTTACCATCATTTCAAAGGAGGCACCAAGGCATAAAGAACCTGTGCCAGTGGCTTTCGTGGTTCAGGGACTTTGGAATACTTAGGGGTTAGGAACTTCAAAAGGCAAGTTTGTTGCCGGCAAATTTGACTGTGAAGGGTATTCTCCATGGGAACACTTGCAGAAGGGATCTACAAATCAAAAAAAATTGTCATTCATTGATGTAGCTTCCTCTGCAGGTCTCACAGGTGGTTTGCTTCACCATCCTCCCTGACAGAAAGCTTTCTTTCCAAGCATCTGCCTTAAACCTCCTCTGCTGATTTGTATATAATCTACATTGCAGAGAGAGGATAGATTAATTCCCCCTTTTCTCCACAACATTTTATATATAAGGTACAATGATTAATGTTTCTAAATAATACCAGCATCCTTGGGCAGAAATGTCAATATTGCTTCCCTGCAGAAGAAAACTGTACCAAATTTAACTAAGGCAGTTAGCAGCCAATTTCTGTGCACTGGGACACCTTCCAAAACATTTGCTACTCATTTTACTTCTGGGCCCTTCTATTTACTGGTTGTCTCATTCTACTCCCTATCATTCTACTGGGTTGTGTTCACTGTACCGCTGAAGGGCTGCTGACCCCGTGTAATTAATTTCACAGTAACAGTATCAGTTTCACAGGTAAGGCTGCTGCTGCCAATGAAGAAACAGAGAGTACTTGGTACTTTGTAACAAAGCATAAACCTGTTTCAAATAGCCTTTTTTTTATTATTATTATTTTGGTCACTGTTTTCTCTCGTTTTTAAGCTATTTCATTCTCTGACAGTCTTTTCTAATCCAGCCTCTTTAGCATAGGTATTACGTGTCCATGTGGAAGAAAAATGTCAGTGTGCGTTTAAAATCTGTCATGTACTCCTAAATCATTTATATACTAGAAAGGTATTTAATGCACTGCTAAGTCATATTTGGATCACTTTTTATTCTGAAGAAAATAACCAATGACTGCCAGATAATATTTAATTCTGTCTAGACTGCTGAATGTTATTTTTAAGACTATTATAAAAATCTAATTTTACCAACCAGCTCCAAGAGATTCAACAAAGGATTTTCACATTTTCACTTATACTACTTTTAAATAATTTGCATAAATATATCCATTTAAAATAACACAGAAATTATCTTAATACATTGTATAAAGATTAGGACAGTTATGTGTTATTGAGCAAACACTAACCCTTCCCTAGTCAAAGCTGGAATAAATAGTAAATATTCACCTCTCCTATAACACATTTTTTGAGTTCCCTTCAAAATATTCTACAAAGATGATCACAGGAAAACTGAAGCCTATGTGACATGCAATGCCTGCAAGTATTTCTGTTCTATTTTTAATAACAAGGAATTCTTTTTTTAGGCTATTGAAATGGCTGTTAAAAGCCATTAGAATATCTGCCACCTTCATACATACCTTTTGATAGGAGAGGGCAGGGACACAAGAAAATTCTTGCAGTCTGAATCTGTGGCTTTTTGAATCTTGAGCTGCCTGTAAAGACTAATCCAACTTAGGGAGAGCAGGATGAGCTCTGTCCTCTCATACCTTCCTTCCAGCTTCAACTCTGCCATCATATTCAGGGCACTCTTGTGCAGGCAACAGCTACAGCAATTTGGATTCTGGTCCACAACTCAGTGGGCAATGGACTAACTGCTGAGCTACTGGAGTTTGGGTTGGGTTTCTTTACCCCTTAGAAATGACAATTAGGGCTGTGAACTACTCTGAATTCCATGCTACAAGGCTGTCCCCACATCACACCTTAGAGCATGGATTTCTCTGAGACCCAGCCTGTAAATCTCTCCTTGCACTCAGACAAGGCAGTGCAATGTGCCACGCTTGCATGCTCTAGGCACCCAGCAAACATTTCTATGAAATTCTGGACACGATGACCTGGGGTGGCAGGGAGGGAGAACATGGCTCTAGATATTTATTTAAGCATTTTAATTTCAATATATCAAATATGTCTAGTTTAGGTGTCTGAACAAAACACAAGCAAAAGTGGCAGAAATAACCTAGACAGGAATCTCTAAAACTCAGTGTGTTTCTGAATGCAGCAAGCTCACTTTCAGACAGGTACTGAAGACCTTCACTGCTCTTGTATTCCTCATGATGCTCACCCCTCACCTACAGAGGGTTCAGGACAGTCTGCACAATCAACAGCAGAGTGGATCTCCAACACTAATTCCTCCAATTTGCATACATATCCAAAACATGGACCATGGAAGTGATGGCCTTTGGCCAACTACCCAAAATGTGAAAAGAGCAGAGAAAACACCTGAGACATAGAAACACAGGAATTCTGTGAAGAGTTAAGGGAAATGGAACTTTGCTGTCCATCTTCAGTTTCCAGTGCTTAGGTTAATCCTGTTTTTAAAATCTCTCTGTGAAGGTGGAATGCCAGTATTATCTAAGTTTATTTTTCCTCTGGAAGTTTAAAAATGTGAAATCAGCAGTTGCTAGGCATCAGTCACAATATTACAATAACTTGCACTCAGGAATAAGATGAAGCACAAATGCACCAGAAACTATAAGAGTCACTCCAAAATGAACAGCCTGTGGTAAAAAATAGAAGCTATGGTGAGTCATGTAGAAACATTTGTAAAACATCTTAAATATAATAGTTGGAATTTCAGTCCTCTCAGTGGCTTTTTTATGAATGCAAGCTGACTTTTAACATAACAGGTATTTTCGGAAAGCAGACTTGTTTTTGATGGAGAGATGCACAAGGACACCTCCAGATGAACAGATCATGCCTGAGCAGAAAACACATAAATTATTTCTGAGTTCTGGATCCCAAAATTATAAATTACAAAATACAATATGCCAGAATCACAGACATTAAAGAAAAACATGGTTTTTCACCTGACCACCACTACACTCTCAAGGAGAAAGAGTTGGGAATAACTTAAAAGCCACACCTCTACTGGAAATATTTCTTCATCATTGCTGCAGCCCCTTTTACTACTCTAAATAATTTCACAATCATTGAATAGGTTGGTTCCTTCCCTGCAGCCTTTCCATGGAAGGTGAACCTTTCTTTACAAAATGCTAACCTGAGCCAATGCTGTAGCAGCAGGAAGACAAACCAGGATCTCCACCTTATTCTAGAAAGGACAAGTAAAACTGTTTAGACCCTGCCCAGTTCGACTTTGAGAGCATAGCTTTCACCAGTCAGAAGTGACCTATCCATCCACATGCCATCCTAGGTCTTAAGAAAAAAAAAAAAGATAATTATAAACAGCACCCAAGGGTTCCAGATTTACTACAGAAGGTGACATTTTCCAGACTACTGTAAGCTGGGTTTTTTTTTCCCCTGATTTCCATGAAACACACTTAGCCTAGGTCTTCTGGGCCCAGCTCACTCCACATAAAATATAAAGTACTCATTCTTATAAGCACCAGGCAGAAGTACTTTGGACAGAGATTAGAATTTCTTCATCAAAAGCTCTCAGAAGCATCCCATGGCATTCCATGTCAAAGCATGCTCCTTTTTGATCATGGCCTCATGGTTTATACACTACAATTCACAGTAAAGCCTTTGCTGCTCTTGCTTTGTCAAAAGGCTCCATCTCCTGTCAGGACACCAGGGAAAGCCGCAGCAAAAGAGCTGCCTTAAACACAATCCTTCATACGTGCAGTTCCCTTGCTCACCTTCTGCTCCACAGTCCTGCTTGTTTGACCTCTGAGTAAAACACATCCCTAACACAAATGTTCCGCTCATGCTGGCTTTACAGTCCTAACTAGCCTTGGTTCCCATCTCCCTGAAGCCTCACTGCTGCTACTGAAACCAGCTTTGGTTCAGCAGCAATACATTACAAAGAGGACAGACCTGCTGCTTCATAAACCAGCAAATGTACACAGCTGCCTGCACACAGTGCTGCTGGCACAGTGGGGCCTACACACGCCTGTCCCCATGTCAGTGACACACTGAAAGTCACACAGCCAGCACAGGATGGTGCTAGGATGAGAATTCAGAGCTCCTGTCTCAGTCTCCTACTTTTAAACTACCCCCTCCTAGTGAGCAGACTACAGTTTGTCAGCCCTCTTTTGGGAAAGCAGCTGCTGGTCTGGAGAATTGTTCCTGGCAGGGCAACAAACTGAAAAAGCTCCCTCTCAGGTATAGTTACCACCATTTTCATAGCAGGAATTACTACCAGGTTTCATCTGCAAACAATGCATTCTGAAGCTGTGCTCTTCATGCTTGGAGAAGACAAGTATAATTTACGCTCATAAATCAATCAATTCCTCAAGGAGGGATCAGGATTAACCACAGAGCTGTCAAGCCAGAATCCATGAATACATAGATTTTTCTTTTATCAAGTCAAAAAGCAACCAGCCCTCTAGCAGTGCCTCGACTGAAAAATCAGGCTCCTGGCTCGCTCCAAATGTAACCTCCCACACGTAAAGGCGCATCCCCTTGGCAAAGCCTGTCAATGGATTTCCGCTAACTTTGCCAGGTCGGCAAAGCATTCCTTGTGTTACTACCAGTGGCATCCCAGAGCCCCTGCCAACAGCTCCTTAGTGACCCCAAAAAACAGCCACAGGAACTTGCAGAGGCAACTGAAGCAAAAGCTCCTTCTCTGCTCCTGTAACTGAGCTTTCCAAGCTCCCCATTTCTCAGGGAAAACTCACTCATGCATGCCTGTCTGCCTGCAAACACAAGGCTCAGAGCAAACAGCTCCTTCCCAGTAGCTGAACACAGGGGAAAGGGAAGCCTTAGGGTTGCAGAAGCTCCTGCTGGAGGTTATGACTCTTGTTAGCAAGAGGAAACACAGGTTGCCTGTTCTGTTTGCAATTTTCAACGTTAACCCTTCAGACAGCTTTATCCCATCGCTTTCCTGAATTTCCTAGCTAATTAGAGGTAATTTGTACCTTTCTGTTTCATAATTTACAGCAATTAGTAGAATAATGATAGAAATTTTAAAAGAATAAATGTGACCTGACTCCTTTTCCAATAGCTGTGGAGCATTCAGGAAAAGTGCCAGCCAATACTGTTCCTTCAGCTTGTCCCTAATACTGGTACTCAACACCAAAAACCAAGAAAATTCCCCCACAAACACACAGTAGGTATTTCTCCAAATATCTCCTGTCCCACATTACTCATTGCCAAAGTAATTTGGCATTATGTGTGTATTTTCTGTTTCCATTGTCAGGCTCCCTAAGATTCAGTCAAATTAGCCTTATTTCTACAAATACACGTGAGCACGCCCATAACATCAAAGACGGGTATGTGAAATTACTCTGCATTATAATGCACTGAGCACAGCTACGAGAATTTTAAAAAATCAATTGCAACAAAGGTTTAGCCTCTAGGCAAAGGTCTTTAAATCAGCAGCTTCAGTGCTGAATGGGGCAAAAGAAGTAGGACATCCCTACTGAATGGGGACCCTGCACCTGCCCACACACTGGAAATGGAGAGGGATGCATTACGAACCTAAACACAACGAACCTGAGCGTTTCTAAACCAGCTTTCTCTAGGGAATTGCATGTGATTCACATTTCTGCATATCACGTTCCCCTTAAGTCACTGACTGTAAAGCACGCGAAGAAGAGCAGAGCTCGGCAGCCAGCGGCAGGGGATGGGTGTTCAACTACAGCTCTGTCCACCGGCACAACACACAGACCGCAGCACGTCTGAAGCCCTGTGCTGCCTGCCAGGCAGGGAAACTTTCCTGTTTCCCTCCCTCATTTCCCTGCCAAGGTCACTCTCCTAGCTGTCACAGAAGATGCACATGATCTTTCTTCTCCTGTTTTATGTCCACTCATTAAACACCCTCCTTCCTGCCAGGGGGAACCCAGAAAGAAAGCTGGATACCCTCTGCCCCGAGCGCTTGCCAGTTCCCACCAAAATGAAACAAAGCCCTTCACCAAGGGAAGGCAATGAAGACAAAAACAGGTTCCTTCACAAAAGAGACTCCTGAAAGGGCGCTCAGTCGTTACACAAGCGATTTGCTGCTTTTAAGAGCAAAGGTTTCAAAAAGGCAACTCCACGTGAAGAAGCCGGCTCTGGCTTAATTCATTAGCGCCAAGTAAAAAGATGTGAAGGATGGCGACTCCTGATGCGAGTTTGCCCTACAGGGAGAGGAATGCAGCCTGAAAAAAACAAACCAAAGAGCACTTTTCAACCCAGTTCTAAACAAAAACGTAGAATCCCTTATATAAACCTTAAACTTGCCTCGCTCGGCAACAAAGTGAGAAAAGAGCAGCGAAAAGTTGGGGGAGTACGGAAAGGAGGGAGAAGAAACTTAAAATCAAGAGAGCGGTGCTCACACAGAGGCAGCTCCGGGGAGGCCGGTGAGGGACGAGCGCTGCAAGGTCTCCGGGCGGAGAGCGGGCTTGACTCCCCCGTGCCCGGAGTTTTTGGGTAAGGGGCACCGAGCGCGCCGCAGAGCGGGGATGGGGCACAGCCCCCAGCGGGAGCCTGAGGAGGGGGAGCGGCAGGAGCCAGAGGGGAGAGGCGGGGAGCTGGGTTGGGGACGCGGCGGGCTGCTGCGGGGAGCGGTGGAGCGTGGCGGCCGAGCGCGCCCCCCTGTCCCGGACGCACCTCCTGGAACAGCTCCAGGCTGTAGGTGTTGTCGTCGTCGGCGAAGAAGAGCACCCCGGGCTGCGGGGGCGGCAGGTGCTGGTGCCGCTGCCGCAGCCAGGCCAGGCCGGCGTTGCGCTGCTCGGTGGCGCGGGGCAGCCCCGGGCGCTTGTAGCGGCGCGGCGTGGGGACGTGCAGGTGCGTGCAGGGCAGCCCGGCGCCCGCCACGAAGCGGGTCACCAGCTCGCTGCGCGCCGCCGCGTCCTCCACCAGGATCCAGTGGAGCCGCGACACCTGCCGGAAGGTGTTGGCCAGGCGGGTGAGCTCGGCCTTCTGCACCGGGCGGCTGTAGGTGGGCGTGATGGCATAGATGGTGGGCAGCGCGGCCTCGGGCCGCCGCCGCGGGGCGGGCGGCCGCGCCCCGCCGCTACCGCCCTCGGCCCCGCCGCGGGGGGACAGCGCGGGCAGCGGAGCCCGGCTGCTGTCTATGTCCAGCACGATGATGACGATGAGCACCCAGGGCAGTAGCAGGAGGAAGCGGCTGAAGAGCAGGGACTTCATGCTGCCCCCGGCGCCCTCCCGCCGCGCCGCCGCTCAACGCCGCCCCATAGACGGGCGCG